>NC_132885.1:8164514-8297014 GCF_030463535.1 Salminus brasiliensis | reverse complement strand
CTGCTATGTTTTATGTACTATGTCCCTCATTACTTGCTAGTCACATCAGGTCATAGCATTCTTTGCTGCCTCATTTCAGCCTTAATCTCCAGCTAAGCCTTTAGATTAGCCTGACCTTAGAAGAACAGGACTTCTCGTATCAGCCAGATCAGGCCCTTTCTCTGTAAACGCAGTCCGTGTAAGAGCTGCTATTAACTCTGATGAGGGCCTTTGGCCTGAAAGCACAGCACAGTTCTCCATGTAATTACAGTCTGATAGCTGAGACCTGCCTGTTTGAAATATGCTGGGTATTAAAGCGGAACACAGCGAGTGTGTCGGCTTTATGTGCAGAATTCTCTCTTTTTGATGCGAGTATTAAGATACCTTATCATAATTAAAGAGATTACAGTGAAAACTAGACCGTTAATTAAGCCAGTGTCAGTGCTCCCTGGCGGATGGGTGAGTATGCGATGGCAGCTATCTGAGAGGTGCTTGCTTCAGTGTGCTTCTCGAAGAGAGATAACATTAGCCCAGCTGCCTTGTCAGCTTCTTATTCTTCTTTACGGACTTTTTAATTAGCGAGCAGCGAATCATCTGCTCACAACACAAACCGTAGAGCTAGCTCTCTTCGTCCATTTCACTCGCTCACTTCCAAACGTCAGAGCGCTCCTACCTCTATGCTATTTTAATATCATGTACCACGGTGAGAAGAAGAGAGTGACAGTGTATGCGAATGAGCATTGCTCATAAAGAGATGATCCCAGTGCAGTGCAAATGCTTCCCACTGCTGCACTGCAGATGGCCAGCTGGTCTGAGGTCAGCTCGATGGCTTTTAGGAGCCCACTGTGCTTCATTACAAGGTCTACAGGAGAGCAGCAGGGAGATTGGAGCGCATACTTGGGGTTTAATCAGGGCCGTATTCACAACAGGCCACTGCGGGACACCGTTCAGCACTCACTTAATGGATGTGAGAATATTTTTACTCTCTCGGTTTCATGTGAAGCAGCTCTGCACTCTTTTATCCTTATTGTAAAATTTCAGTTGTTGACCTTCACCGTGATATTGGCCTTCTACGGCATGCAAATGAGCCCTGTAACAGAGTTTTGGCCAGTTCAGGTCAATCACATGCTAATGATGAACTCCTCTTGGCTGTTGGGATGGGTGACCACAGCAAAAGAACTGTCGACCGAGATCAGAAGGCTGAGGCTGCAGTGGGCACAGCCTCTGCAGAACTGGACAGGTGAATGTGGTGCTAACAGCATGAACCCGAGGTCCGAACATGCCGTGTGTCAACAGTCCAGGCTGGTGGAGGAGGTGAAACAGTGTGAAGAATGTTGTCTTGACACACTTTGGGTCTGTCAGTACCAATCAGTAATAGCTTGAATGCCACAACCTACACAGATAAGCCATAACATTAGTACCTTCAACAACCTTCCTAATACTGAGTACCCCCCCGGGTGCAGTCACAACAGACCTGACCATTTAAAGCATTGGACTCCACAAAAACCCCTGAAGGTGTCTTCTGAAGGTGTCCTGTGGCATCCGGCATCAAGACATTAGCAGCAGATCCTTAATGTCCTGTAAGTTGTGAGTTGGAGCCTCCATGGATTGCATCAATAAACCTGTCACCGGTTCACTTGTTGTTCTTTTCTGGACTACTGTTGGTAGGTACTGACCACTGCATACCAGGAAAAAAACCTGCCTGTTTTGGAGATGTTCTGACCCAGTTGTCAATCAATCACAGTTTGGTTCTTGTCAAAGTGGCTCAGATTCTTATGCTTGGCCCTTTTCCAGATATTGACACATCATTATCTTCAAGAACTGGCTGTTCACTTGCTGCCTAATACATTTACATTTACTTTTACAGCATTTAGCTGACGCTCTTATCCAGAGCGACTTCCAGGGTTATTCATATTACAGAGGTGGGTCAATGTAGTGTTAGGAGTCTTGCCCAAGGACCCTTATTGGTGTAGCGCAGCATAGTCACCCAGGCCGGGAATCGAACCCCAGTCTCCCACATGGTGTGGTAGCTCAGTGGCAGGTAGTGGTGTTATCTGTTGCGCCAAAGATGTTAATGAAGATAATCAGTGTTTTTAACTTCACCAGTACTAATGTTATGGCTGATCGTGTATTTGCACATTGTTGCTGACCATGTGCCTTCCCTAATGGACACAACTTACCCATCTTCTCACGGCTTCTTCCAGCATGATAATGCACCATGTCACAAGACAACATGACATCTCATGAACATGACAATGAGTTCCTCTTTGGCCTTCCTGATCACCAGGTCTGATTCCAATAAAATAGCTATAATAAATACAAATAAATACAATAGATGTAGCATGAAAGTGCTCCGGAACGATCTGCAAAATCAGAAATTGCGTGATGCAGTCATGTTCTTTTGGAATCCAGGCCATGAAAAATTATGGCTGTTTTGAGAGCAAACGAAGGCCCTTTCCAGTATTTTTATGATGTTCCTGATAAAGTGCTCAGTGAGTGGAGTACATTGGAATACTGTGAATGATTGAACTTGGCTTGCTGAATTTTAAAACACACTTTCTCGTGGATAAGTGAGTACAAATCTGGAAAAAAGGAAAAATGCAAATAAGAAAGAATAACTTGGAATTTGGAGGAAGATAAATTGCATTTCTAGGGCCTAAGAAACGTCCATAATTTAGATGTCAGCCTGTAAATTTCTCCTCCACTCATCGTCTCAAATCTGGTGTTAAGATAATAGTGCAATTTTCATGTCCCCATGCTGTTCTCTTGCTTTCACTCCATCTCCACCTGCTCTCTGTCTTGATAGCTTCTTCTTGTCTTTGCTGAATACTCTAAATTAAGCCCAGGAGAGCAGGCTGCTGTGCACTGTTGACCAAGAGGCACTGACTGAGATACAGCAGAAAATAACTGCTGGAGATTAGATTGCTATTTAGACAGACAGGCCGGACAACAGCAGCGCTGAGAAACAGATGGAGGTGGGAATGAAAGTGATCTGTAATTAACAGCTGTGAAGGAAATCGAGTTTGTAGATGGAGAGAAGTGGAAGGTGGGTTGCAGCTGTGTTCTGTAGTCTTGCAGGTGCCTGACCTTACACTGCAGTAAAGCGAGGGCTGTAAAAAACACTCTCAGCACCTCCTTAAAACATCTCCCTCCATCTTCTCTTCCATTACCAGACCCTTGGGGTTCTTTCTGGTGGACTGGCTCCCTCACCTCACTCTGTAAGCTTATTTATGAGAAACCGCTAAAGGAATACTTTAGCATTTTTCAGACTCCTCTCTGTCCAACACATCTTTAGCATATTGTCACTGCAGTGTGAAACAGCAACAGCAACTTTGAATGGAAGTCAATGTAAAAAGGTAAAAAATATCTTTGATTACCAACAGTAATGTGAATATCTACCTTATACTTACTTACTTACACACCTTACTGTGAGAACAGAAATAATAATGCATTTTTTTTTTCTTCTTTGGCTTTCACATGTAAATACTACTGTTAATTATTAGAATGATTATTTAAAATATGTTTTTGAGATTCAGTGGTTACAGCACTGGGTTATTGATGACAAGGTTGAGCCCTTGAGCAAGGCCTGTCGCCCCAGGTGCTGTAGCGAAGGCTGCCCACCGTGCCAGGCATGTGTGCTCACTGTATCAGCAGGTGGCCCAAATCCGTTGTTTTTAGGCTATAGGCTGAATGTGTTGCATTAACAGTATATTATATTTTATGCTGGGTTTGAACATACAGGAAATACCTTGAAATGATTGGTTGAGGTAACCGAGCATATCGTTGCTGTCCTGCATCAATATGAAAAACCTTGTAACTCCATTTTTGTGTGTTTGTTGTGTTTTTTTTTTTGTTTGTTTGTTTGTCCAGCAGTTATATCCAGCAGTTGTTCCAAACATACTGTCAGTATTTGATGATGAATGGACCAATAGAAATGCTCCAAAATGACTTGGAATCAAATATTTTTCCATTGACTTGCATTGAAATTTAAGAAGGTTTGGCTCAGCGGTTAGAGCACTGAGCTGTTAATGACAGGGTTGTGGACTCCAAGGTCAGCGAGCTGCCACTGTTGGGCCCTTAAGCAAAGCCCTTGACCCTCTCTGCTCCAGGCACATGTGCTCACTGTCACCATGTGTGTTTGATCACTAGTGTGTGTGTGTGTGTGCGCATGTGTTCATTGTATGGATGGGTTAAAGGTGGCCAAATTTCATCCAACAGGTGTCCAACACAAAGGGTGAACATGGTTGTCTTGTCTAGTCTAATACATGCCATGATGTCTCGCAGGAGTCATCTGAGCTAAGGGTGGTCCTAATATTCTGATATGACTGTGTATTACTACAGATGCGGTGGATAATACTGAGGTTGAGTAGAACTACTGGAATGCTAGAGTATTCCTTTAGACAAAGAATCAGACCATGATAAATGAAGAGCTCGGTAGCACTGTGCTCATTCACTATGTGACTGGAGCTCTATTAGCTCACTAGGGGCACATTTATTTTCATTAAAACCAGGTGTGTCAGAGAAATCATCAGTCTTCTTGTCCGTTGATCAATATGTAATTATTAAACTGTATGTTCATGCCTGGACTGATAGCTGCTGAAAAAAACTAAAAAAACTGGGAAAATGAGTCATAACCTGAGGTTATTTACAGCATTGTGTTTTATCGATTGCCGCTACCTTGCAGTTCCTTTCCATTATGCAGCACTGAGCCTGCAGAGTGACTTTGCAGAAGGAGTGAGACGTGTTGGTAAGGTTTTATTTATTTATCATCTGTATTGATTGCATGGAAGGCTTGTTGAAAAGAAACAAGTGTTGGAGCACTGAGACATGTCGCAAGCAATGCGTTACACTCCCCTTTACGCTGCACTGCGAGGGGAAAGTGTGAAAAGGCTTAAGTTGTGAGCAGAAAAGGGGGATGTGCATGACTGAAGTGCGTTTCTCTACAGCTCTGTCGTTTAATTAGAGTTCCCCACACTCCCTCTGCGCCAAGTGCTTCTCTCCCTAACTCTCTCCTCTATCTCCTGCCTCTCTTCCTCTTGCTCGCTTTTGTCTTTTGTCAGCCCCCCTCCTGTTTACTTGCTCCGCTCTTCTCTCTTCTCTAGTCTCGCAATCTGCTCGGATTTAGCCCGCTGTCAGTCAGACTGCTCTGCAGGCTGCTCTAACCTGAGGCACAGAGCAAAGTGAGTCTGAAACAGCTGTGATTTTCGCCAGAGTTTTCGAGCCTGATTCAGTTGATGTCTTTTTTTTTGTCTATTCATCCTAAAACATTCGACTTAACCTAAGTTGTACTCACTAAGTACTTTACATAAACCATCGTTCCACTCAAAGTACATATATGAGTCTATTAAAGGTAGATCAACTGTGTGTTCAACATCAGAATCATATAATCATATATGTCTAAATATTTGTGGACACCCCTTCTAATGAATGCATTCAGCTGCTTACACACACACAGCTTGACTAGTCCCTGTAGAGAAGTACTGTCAATACAATAGGACTCTCTTGAGCAGATAAACATGATTCTGTTGGCACCGTGCCTAATGCTAGGTGTGGGCTAGAGGGGTATGAAGCCCTCCAGCATCATTGAGCTGTGGAGCAGTGGAAGAACTGTGTTCTGTGGAATGATGGTTGGTGCTCCATCCAATTTTTTTAGGATGATTTGCCATGCTCCTCCAAAATCTAGTAGAAAGCCTTCTTCTTCCCTGGACAGGAGAGACAGTTTCTCCAACAAAAGCAGGAGAAACTCCTTTGCCGGGTTGATCTCCAGCTCCATTACAACAGCAACAGATGCCTGTGCTGGCCAACATCACAGTAGTGATGTGTGATGTGAGGAGGAAGTGGCATCAAACCAGCCCTGACAGAGCAAGGCTGATTGTGCTCTCTCAGACTTCGGCTGCTGATGGCAAGCAGCATAAGCAGGGATTCGAACGGGCGATCATCGGATCATAGTGGCAGTCCATAGTCCACTTATTCCACCCAGATAAACTCTTTTTTTTTATTAGCCTTGATTTTAAAATAAACAATGAATGAGCAGGTGTCCCAATATTTTTGTCATATAGAGTTCATACATATATATATAGATAGATAGCTGTATCATTGCTTTGGGCCACTTTGACCATGTAAAGCAGCAGATTCAATTCTCCTCCTCTCTGCTGATGCTGTACATGAGTATAATAACTGTAATAACAGTTTTATTACAGACTCCACCCTGTCACACTCTCCACAGGCCGAATAACCTTTAACAGATGTGGGATTTTACTGATGGAGATGCGTCTGCTTCTCTATGCTGTTTCAGAATTAACACGAGTGCCCTGAACATTTCCTGATCTGTTTAAAAATTCAGTTTCCAGCTCTCTGACAACTTCCACTACTCATCTTCATTTCATACTAGTCTTATGCTGCTTCTGTGTGCTCCCGCTATCCCTAATAAACTAAATAGAGCTTTTCTAGCATTATTTACAGCTTTGACAAGAGGCAAGGCAGCTAGTCAGTATGTCCCAAGTGATGATTAAAGGAATGATGCAGCAAAGAAATCTCATTTACACAATTCTCTCTTTACCCCAAACATAGTCGATTGGCTGAGACATACTTTCTGAGTGAAGCTTCTGGGTGACACAAATTTCCATTTCCTTTTGACTACATTAGCCTTGTAGCTTCAGCGCGAAACTGAAGAAGCAAACTTAAGGCCCTAAACGTGTCTTGGCTAATGCAGTATGTTTGTGTTAAGAGGAAAATTGTATAAATGACATTTTTTCTGTGAGTTTTATGGCTTTTCGCTCTGGTTGGTATCTCAGGAATGGACACACACTGGCATTTCTGCATTTTCTTTACTGTACAGAATGTATTTGTGCTCAGGCTTGTAGTGATGGCAAAAAAGGTTTTGTGATCTTGAAGTCTGCGTAGATCTGTATATTGCTATCACAACATATACACTGATGAGCTAGAACATTATTATCAACTGTTGGTCCTCCAAACAGTGGCGATACCAAACTACACTAATTAGACAAAAGTATTTGGACACTTCTTTTAATTTATTAAAAGAATGGGTGGTTCTAAAGAGCTCACTGAACTCCAGCATGGTTCTGTATGTAATAGGAGACACCGCTGCAACAACAACAACAAGTCAGCTGGGGAACTTTCTCCCCTCCTAGATCTTTCACCATCAGCTGTGAGTGGTATTATTGAACAGTGGAAGTGTTAAGGAACCACAGACAGCAACTCAGAGTGTTAGACTACGTTTAGGTGCAGATCGGGGTCACAGAGTCCTGAGGAGCATAGTGCATAAGAATAGGCTGTGTACCTTGTTCGTAATGATGTTTGGGTAGGGGATGTTCACATTAATGCCTGGGTCCAGTTTTTGACAGTGGACGGGGGTTAGCATGGAACTCTCACCAGACTGATGCACTGTGTGTTGTGACAGTGGACGGGGGTTAGCATGGGACTCTCACCAGACTAATGCACTGTGTGTCGTGACAGTGGACGGGTGTTAGCATGGGACTCTTTGTTGTTCTGTCAGTTCTGACCAGATGGAATAGCCTTTGTTGTGCTTTCACGTCCATGGGCCTTGAGTACTCACCCTGTTGCTAGGACCTTGACAGACAATTGTCAGTAAGTACTCACCACTGCTCACCAGGAGATCGGCACAAGCCTTCATCTGTGAGTGGTCATAGTGATTTGGATTATTCACATAAACACTGTGTATTTTGGACAAAGATGGTCTGCATTATTTTTCCCACAGTTATTTTTTAATAAACCTGATTCATGCAGACGACCACGGAAATATGCACTTTGCACAGAGTGTTTCTGATTGGTTAAAATTGTTCAGTCAGTATTGCTGCGGCCAGGTATGCTATTAACGTTAGCAAACAACTGTTATTTGGTCTGCATTGGGCAATTAAGCACTTCTAGCACTGTTACCAAACCATTAGCAAGAAGTGTGTGTTTCTCTGTGGTCGTAACTCCAGAGACACACTCTGTCCTACATTCCACAACTCCTCTCCAGAGGGAATGTTTGCTCTCTCTCTCTCTCTCTATCTCTTCCTCCCTTCATTCCTGCCTCTCTTACTTACTCTATCCCTCTCTCCATCGTTCATTCTCTCTGCCAGAACAGCCCACAGGGTAAACTACAACACTGTTCACACTTCCTTACAGTGTGTGTGTGTGTGTGTGTGTGTGTGTGTGTGTATCAACAATTCCAGTGCATAGAAGAAAACAAAGACTTGCTCATGTCCCAGAATGCCACTGGCCTGTGGCTGCAGCCATAACTTTGAAAACTGACAAAAGAATGAAGATGAAATGCCAGAGCAGCTGGGATTTGTGGTGCTCTGACAAGGGCAGAAGAGCGTGTGTCCACAGGCAGTAAACAGAAATTCTGATAGAAAGCTAGGTGTCAGAACTCCACTATATCCTGTACTTCATAAAAATGCAAGTGAACATGGGCTCCGAGGGGTCCGGTAGAGTGAGGCACTGCCACTATGATCCAAGGATTGCTGGTTAATACTGCTTGCCATCAGCAGCCAGAGTCCAAAGGAGCACAACTGGCCTTGCTCTATCAGGGGTGAGTTGATTGGTGTCTGTTAGCGGTTGTGTAAGGGCTGAGGATATTGGTCAGCACAGGTATCTTTTAGGGGTTGTGTCAGGGCTGGAGAGCAGCGCCGGCTACTTAGCAATGCTGCAGTTCGAGTAGAGGCAGTGGATGGCTTCACGTGTTGGAGAAGACGTGCTAGTCTTCACCCCCCAGTGGGGGTACTCCGTTTTCTACCCAATTTAGAAGGCCAATTACCAAGAAAGTGGGGTGAAATCATTGTTTAAAAAAAATTAAAGAAAATTTGAGTATTTGACCAATCTGATGAGTAGCTTAGTTATCCATTCTGCCTCCATGCTTAACAGTTGGAGAGGATGCAGGTCTGTTCTTGTAGTATTTCTTTATAGTATTGTTTATTTTCTTCTGTAGGTCTAACTACTTGGCGCTTGAGACAGTGGACTATGAACACAGTGTTTTACTGTGCTTCTGGTATATGGTGGTTGAGGTGGGCTTAGCCAAGTGAAACACCGACGGAGGAAAGTGCTTAGCTGATAATCCGGTAAAGAGGTCGTACTGTAGTGGGTGATTAGAATAGGCATGAAGGCCATGGGCTGGACCCTATGTGTAACCGCAAGTGTAAGGTGCAGGGTGCTTTTGTATTTTTTACTGTAGTATTTCACTATGAAGGACGTATTTGTGCAGGTGTTGCTGCACAGTAGAACAGTGCACCACTACTCCAGAGTCTGCTAAATGTTTCTAAAAGTCTTTTGCAGTAAAGCTGGGATTTCTAATTCATGCAATCCTGCAAACAGTTCTCTTTGCAAGTTCTCTTGGTCTTCCAAACCCCATCATTGACCTCCACTGTTCCTGCTGACTGCCATTTCTTAATTACATTAGCAGTTAACTGTACAAGGCAGCTGGGTTTAAGGGGTCAGAGTATTTCTAAAGCTTTAACGTTTGCATCACCTGGCTTTTCCTAATCACGGCATGTCCACCCCATACATCCAGAGAATGTACAGAGCTCTGAATATACCGCAGCTGCAATGGCCTTGATTTGATGAATCTGATCTGAGATTGATCTGACCTGCAGATTAAATCTGTTTCATCTGTTTAAAAGCAAAATATCTTTAAATTACACATTCCACTAACAGGGGTCTCACGCCTGCGTCCTGACTTGATCTCCTTTGACCAGATACCATTCTCACTTTTTACAAAAATGCATCACTGCTGTCCGATGAGATCAGATTTGACCTTTTCATATAAAAACTGCTAAAACACATGAGTTGTTTTTCACGTCCAATAATCTACTGTAATCATGAGCAGGACGCTCCCCAACAGCAGTCTCTCACCTGCTAGTCAACACTTGGCCTATCTGGGCATAAGAATTGGCTCCCCCTACAGTGAGGAAGTGTAGTTTGGGCTTTTAGACACCCTTAAAGGACACAGTTTACACATGCATTTCTGGAGAGCTGAGAACTACAGACCTGTCAGTGAAGGCGAAAGACTCATGTAGTATTAGAGGATTTTACACAAATGTGACTTGAGTTATGCACTGTAACGCAGTTCTTGTGAGTGTTATTCTGCACCAGAGTTACAGAGTGCAGTTAGCAGCATGCCGAGCCTGGAGTGGGAATGATAGAGACCCTTTTACTTTTTGTCTGTGGAGCATCTCAGTGATTTTGAAGCTACTATTGTAAGGTAAGAATGCAGCACAGTGTTACATAAAGCCCGCTGAGAAAATTCAGTACTTTTACTGTGGTTTTAGATGTGGTCGAGATCCATAAGTGATCTGATTGTAATCCAATCACAATAATCCAATCAGAGTTTTGGGTAAGTATAATCAGCCACACACACACACAAATCTACCAGAATCCCATAAAGCAGACTAACACTCTTTTATTGGTGGGAGGCTAAAATTCTTCTTTTCAACATAAGGAGGGTCCACGCCCTGCCTTTCCCTTATCTTACACTTATATAATGAGCTTCTGGACTTCAGAACCTTTGACCCTGACTTTTAAGGTTTAGTGGAATATGGTTCTTGTGCTGTGTTGATTTATTGAGCACTTATTTTATTGCTGACTAGAAACCCTTACATTGTGAACCTCATCTGACTTAGAAATCGTTCTGTTAAGAAACTAAATGGGAGGGAGCCAGAGGAGAAAAAGAGAGCTTGGCTTTTTAAGTTATGTAGTCTGTAATTATACAAGGTGGGCCTGTCTAAAAAAGAGGCTGTGCAGAAGTGTGGGAGGAAATGGGAGCTACATTACAGCTCCCCTGTAGAACCCTATTGTTCATTAATAGCAGTAGGTTGCTAAAGGAATGCCTAAATCAGCATCCGACAACCTCCAGGTTGGGGGGCGAAGGAAACCCATGAGCTTTTAATGTAACATAAAAACTGAATTAGTGGTGTGGCAAAGTCATGATATTATTGATCTCATTCAGAGTACATTAAACTACAGAGCTTTATTCACTAATAAGGGAAGTCCAGTCATGTGTGATCCTCCTGTTCACTGTTTGGGACTTTCCCACCTACTTTAACTGTACTAGAGTTTGAGGTTTTGGGATGGTAGATCTTTTTTTAATGGATTTGGTTGGGTTCACATTGCAGCTGCTAATGTGCTTCAGATAATAACAATACATGGGTGTTCTTTGATTGGTCAGAAATTTGGTGGGAATACAAGCACTTGGTTACTTGCCTTCATTCAGGCCATCAAACGAACTATTTTCTATTTAGCATTTTAGCATTTTAGAATATATAAATATTATTTGCAGAATAATAATCTTCTTTATTATTGATTGATTATTACATTTTGCCTATCAGGTCACCAATGCCTGGCTACATCTCTTTAAATACAGTTCTGTCGTCGGTGTGCTGAAACTGAACATGTGTTTGTGAAATTGAACATGTGTATTTATTATTGTTTAATTATTTTATATTATTTTATTATTCTACTATTGATTATTGTTTTTTGCCAATCAGGTCACCGGTGCCGGGCCACATAAATACAGTTCAGTGATTTAGTGGTGTGTGTTTTACTATTATTTCTATTATTTATTTAATTATTTTATTGCTCGTCTGCTATTATTAACTGCAGCTCGTGCTGCAACAGCTATATGAGCATCTGCCAGGAGTCAAGTGTTAATACTGGCAGATTATGCAGACAGTATAGCGCTGATGTGCGCTGAAACTCGTGCTCTGATGCTGAATTGCATGTTGTTGTTTAGGCCGTCATAAAAATGGTGTTCCCACCAGTAGCGAACCAAACTAGAGTTCATCTGGAAGTGAACCATGACCTGCCATCTTTGCAATGTTCTAGTCATAAGTGAGTAAGAATGGGAGCCAAAAACACACTTTACAGCCATTGTACAGTATTTTAATGGATTTCAGCCTCAGCATTTAACCTGAGAGCTGAGAGTGAGAACACACTCGCTCCCCTGAAACAGCAAGGGATGGAGGGAGTGAAGGAACAGTGCCTTGTCCTTCCTCAGAATTCATGTCTGAAGTGCCATAATTTATGCTGCTCTCACCTCCTGCTGGTCCAGGGGACAGAACCAGCAACTCTGTGGTCTCAAAGTCCCAGCAGAAAGTCTGGGGGAAGGAAAGGGCCTCTACCATGAAGTTTAGCTCCTTAGCACTGTTCAATACTTTCTCCTTTCTGCTTTCTGCTGTAGTCAAAAGCTGAACTCTGTGAAACGAGCAGGTGGAGATGTCCCCGTTCTGTCTGTTGAGTCAGGAACCATGATTTTCTGCGTTGGTGTTTTGACCCTGCTCTTTCTGCCTGTTCTTCAGGAGTGCAGCAGCAAAGCCATTAGGCTACAGTTCAAAGGGCTCAGGTGTCCATCTCTCCATCTGTCTACCATCCGTTTCCCAGCCCCCGCTGTCTGGTTGCCATGGTGACCACTGAGGGTTATTTATTTTTTTTGGTTTATTTTTCTTTCTTTCCTTTTTTATTTGGTCGAGCTAAAAGTGCGCCACGCCACTTGTTAAGTAAATGTCAGTTTCACTCTCCCGGTTCACCAGAGGGAGGAAGGAAAGCTTCATTGCTCAAAATGCCAAAAGTTTCTCCTGTCCTTTCTTTAATGTGAGCGATTACGCCTCTTCGTCTGCTGCAACTCCAGACGGGGTCTAATCCCTGCAGACCTTCAGAGAAAGCAAATATGTTTGCAGCTTTTTTCATGACTTAAAAACAAACAAATAGTGTGAGGATGTGAGGCTTTCTATAACTATTATTACAGTATATGGTATAACCAGGGTCGGGGAGTAGTGCAAGTACCGCTGGTAGCACAGATGGTCCTGCATTTACATGGCTTCCATAACACCTCATCCTGCAAAATAAAAAAATAAAAAAACAATCACACTTCTAAATCAATCATTTGATAAATTGACCATTGCAAATGTTGCAAAATAATTGCATTTTCTAACATATTTAAAGATCTGGACATTTGATCTTCATTTGAACATCACTGAGAGATTTAATATAAATAAACACAGGAAACTGAAGAAATGTCTTACTACTAAAAATGATCTGTAAAATGTAATGAAGAGAATTGCAGATTAATTTTCTCTTAAGTTTCTGAGAAGGGCCATTGTGTTCATAGAAACCCCTCATTTATTACTACTTAAACTGTCTAAAATCTGAACCAGGTCCAGAACATCAGCTGCAGATGATCAGAACATGGTTAGAGAGGATTCTGGAGGAGTCTGTCTTACTTACCTCAGATGTTTAGTCTGGTCTGCTCTTGATGGTTGAAGTGAGTGGTAAAGAAGATCACCATGGCCAGATCCAAAGAGCTCTCTGAGACCCTCAGAAAAAGGCTTGTAGATGCAGAAGAGTCTGGGAAGGGTTTAAAAAGATCTTAAAACAATTGAAACAACAGGTCAGGCCATCCTAGCAAGAAGTCTCCAATAATCCTAAGTGTGATCACCGGATCTACAGGTAGCTCTCGCCACAGTTACTAAAGTAAGCATCCACCATCAGAAGGAGACCAAACAAGTCTAAAAGAAAAATGTTTTCAGGGGGTGTCCTGAGTTTTTCACATGGCTGTGTGTCCTGATTGTCTGTGTGGTTTTGTTTTTGCTTGTTCTCAGATGAGATCTGTTCTCACAGGGCACTAGAACATCGCAGCAATGGAAAATTCAGCTACACTGCATGAGTCATGCATGGAAGGGAAGGAGTGTGTGTGTGCGTGTGTGTGTGTGTGTTCGTGTTCAAGTATGCTTGAATACACATTAGTACTACCCACTAACAGATTGTGTGTGTGTGTGTGTGTGTGCTGCACTGGCTGCAACTAACACACAGTTGCATGGGAAAACAAGAGAACATGCCAGAATCCAGATGTAAAAAAACACCCGTTGCAGAAAGCACACACACACACACACACACACACACACACACACACACAAATAGAAAATAAAGAGAGAAAAGTGAGAGAGAGTGAAAAAGAATAAGAAATGGATGAAAGAGAGCGATGGGGAGTAAGAAATAAGAGTAGTGTAGTGGGTTAACCAAATCCGATCAAATCTGATCACTCACATTACTTCAGGAAATGGTCTGATCCGAGATGCAATTAAGCCACATGTTATAGCAGTGTAAACACATCCGTCTCTCCAAGACACATTCCACAACCAAAACCCCTCCCAGTACAACCCAGACACCAGTAATACCTGCTGCACAATGAGCAAATTTGCATGTTCTGTCCCACACAGCAATCAGATTTCAGTCTGACTAACCTGACACGCATTTGACTACCCAGTGGAAATGCATGTGGCCAAAATCTCATCAGGAGACAATTCAGATACCAGTCACATGAAGTGACCAGGTGTGAACGTGGGGCTGCGTTTCTGCTGTGAAGAGATCGGAATTGACATGTCCACTCAAGTCCTGAAACAATCTGTGTCTCATTACGGTAAAAAGTCTGATTTGATTCACTTCAGTCTGGAAACGTGGTTGGTTTTAAGCAAACTGACAGCCAACCTTGTCAATGTGTCAAATGAGACGAGAGTGGGAATGTGAGGGAGAAGAACCCTTTGAAGGGGCAGTGGTGGCTCAGCGGTTAGAGCGCCGGGATATCGATAACAGGGTTGTGGGTTCGATTCCCGGGCTCGGCAAGCGGCCACTGTTGGGCCCTTGAGCAAGGCCCTTTACCCTCTCTGCTCCCCGGGCGCTGGAGTTGGCTGCCCACCGCTCTGGGTGTGTGTGTGTACTCACTGCCCCTAACACGTGTGTGTGTATGAGTGTGTGTTCACTACCAGATGGGTTAAATGCGGAGGACACATTTTGCTGTACAGTGTACAGTGACAAATACGTGCACCTTTACCTTTAAAGAAAGTTCTGTTTTGTGAAACTGCAGATGGTCTTTTTCATTTTAGCTTTGGAGCTAGTAGTTCCTACCCACTGTAAATGCACCCCACACACACTCACACACACACACACACACACACACACACACACACTACCCTCAGATGACTCAAACTGCATCCAGGTCTTCATTAAGGTTTGGTTTCATGAAGGTTTAGGACCATATGGTTTAGGACTGAAATGAACCACGCTTCAGCGTGAAGCTGCCTGCTGGAGGCTACCTCCAGTTTTGTCCATCCAGGGTTCTCCAAGATTCAGATTTGGGTGATTTTATTTATTTATTTATGTCTAGTGCTTGATAGCAGAGTTAACCTAAGAGGTACACTTTGGATATCAAACCTTTGTTTCTCTTAAATCCTTTTCTTTAAAGGGCCTGAATTCTGCATTACGCTTAAATGTTGAACTTTTTCATCAAATTTCACTCATGAATTTCTCAATATTTATTAGTTTTTGGCACCAAAACCTGTAGTTTTTTTTTCATCTTCACATGGCTCTTCATTCAACAAATCAACTTTTCAAGAACTGACTGTAAGAGTGTGGATGCTGTACAACTGCAGAGGCCAGTCATCAACTCTACAACTGTCCTTGAACAGTTCTTTAGGAGAGTTGGACACAGGAGACATTTCAGGGGTGTGTGTGTGCAAGTATGTGTATGTGTGTGTGTGGGGGGAGGGGGGGGGGGCTCCTAAATCCTTACTTCCAGCTCAACTTGGCAGCATGTGATTGGCTGGCCTTCTGCTCACATGATCATTACCTCAGGGGAGGAGAAAGACAGAAAGAAGGAGAGAGAAAAAAAGAGGGGGAGAAAAAAATGGCAGCCTTGAGTTTTGTTCAGGCTGGAAGTAGAAACTGGACTAGAAAGACAGGCTAGAGAAAAACACCACCACAGCAAGGGTTCTCAAATCCAGGAGAACCCTTGGAGATGGAGAACGGGTGAGGAGCGAGTAAGAGAAAGAAATACAGCTGGAAGGAAGAAAACAGCCAAAGAAACACTCCAAAAACTGGGCTTACAGTGGAGGAGCACAGTTTTGGGCTCAGTGCTGCCTCCTACAGTGGATCCGCTGGATCTGAATCTGAAGCACAGGGTGGATGAGTGTTAGTGGTAGACTACTCATGCAGCAGGAATGTAGTGTTATAAGGACAGCATGGACAGTGTTGGACAGCCATAACACTGAGAATGACAGTGTTTCTAGGATTTACTACCCAGTTCATTAAAGCAGTGTATTTAAATATGTCTGCTTATTCAAGCCACAGCCAATCAGAAGTGTTTCAGGCCACACTGCTTTTTAATGGGGTGTTTATACAGGTTACCCAGCAGGATCATCATGTCATTAAATTTAGATTGTGATGAGAGGTGATCAAAATTTAATGTCAGAACAACGTCTGATGCTAACATCACTGTGGCGTCGAATTGACGGTGGCTGACGTCGATTTTCTGTTGGTTTTAAGATGGTGATGATTAGATGATTAGATAACCCAAATCCAACATCCTCCAGACATTTTATGCCAATGTCATACTGACATGATGTACCAACGTTTTGTTGTGAGGTATGACTGTGAGGTGACCAACATCTCAAAACCTCTTAATGTTAACATCCACACAACGTAAAATTCTAATGCTGATAGACGTTTCTATAGATGTCATTTTTCTATAAAATCCAACCATCTTTCTGATGTCAAGTAGACATCTGGACATGGATTGTTTACATATATGACTCTTATCTTTTAATGTCAATTACATCATTTTAAATATGTATATATATATATATATATATATATATATATATATATATATATGGCTGCTGTCCAATGAAAACCATGCATCACCATTTTTGTCTGGATGAATGGACTAATAGAAATGCTCTAAACTACTGATAAACTTATTTTACACTTTTTTTCTCTTCTCCTGTAAAGTCATTTTTCAGATAAGTGTTTTTCATTGGACATATATGCTTTTTTGAGACCTCTTCCGGATCCATGTGATGGATACTTAGTGATCTAATATTAAGAAACTATATAAATAATAACAATATATAATCAATCAAATAAAAAAATAAAATCAGAGACATGTTTCTTTTGAAAGTACAATTTTTAAAGCAACATGGAGATTAATTTTGTGTTCTGTGTTTTAGTTTGTTCAACAAAAATCAGATATGATACAAAAAAAATCATATATGCAAAGTATTATTCAGTTTCTTTTTCTTTTCATTTTTAAATTAAACACTTTTCAGTTTTGAAGAATTTCATTTTTCGGACATTTATTTGATAGTTCAGGCATTACCGGGTTAAAGGCACAGTACCAAAAACCAGGCATGTAGAGAGGCTGGAATCAGGTCAAATGGTTTATAGTTTAGGTCATTTTTAGCAGTTTAGGTACACAAATCAACACAAATGAATTAAAATAACCAAAAGTATTTTTCTGCACAAGTGAAAAACGAACAAGTAAATTGAATAGAAAAAAAATATTGGATATGGGCCCTTTAAAGCAAAGGCGTGGGCTCATAAGCACCATTTCCCAAACTGGTGTGATGTCACACTCCTTCTGTTATGCATTCATCATGTTATTTGCATATCTCCATCTGTGCCCATTTGTCTGAAAAAATGAGTTGCCCTTTCAGGGATCAGTTAAGTGTTGTATTAGAGCGTGCTTTCCCTGTCATTCAGTGAGAGAGTGCTAAAACTGAAACTCGCTCGCTCAGATTACAGATTACAGTGCAGTTCTGCTTGAGGGTTTTGGTCAGCTTTGCACTGGTGTGTGGAAATATCACATGCGCTGTTTTGGGAAGGGAAGAAGTTTCAGAAAGGAGGAGGAGGAGAATGAGGGGGTGAAGTTAACCCGGTGGTTTCCAGCTCACACTGAAAGTGGCATATCCCGAAACTGAGCAGACAGACGTGTGATCATTTGGTATCGTGTGAAGAATTCCTTTTTTGCTGCTTAAATAAATGGCTTGGGGTTTCATTTTCACAGTTTACCCCCGTGCCTCAGATCTAGACTTGTTTGGTGTCCAAATTTTAGCTTTTTTATTTTAGCTTTGGGGCTAAAAGGCTAACAAACACTAAATGTCAGTAGTTTGTACCCACTGTAAATGCACCACACACACACACACACACACACACTACCCTCGGTTGACTCAAACTGTATCCAGGTCGTCATGAAAGTTGTGCACACTTGACAGTGAGGCTGCCTGCTGGAGGCTACCTCCAGTTTTGTCCATCCAGGGTTCAAGATTCAGATTTGGGTGATTATTTATTAAATACTTAGTTAACCTAAGAGGTACGATTTAGACCAGAAACCTGTCTTGACTCATCAGTTCTAATTATATTTCATATTATAATTACAAATATTATATATTATATAAGCCTTTCTTAATATTTATTAGTTTTGGCACTAAAAACTGTAGTAATTATATATATATACCCCCTTGACAGTGCCACTGTAACCAAATGGTCAGTGTAATTTACTTCACCTGTCTGTGGTTTTAATGTTTTGGCTGTGTTTTTGAGTGTCCAAATAACAAATGAAATGAGGCACAAAACAAACAAACAATACAAGAAAAAGTGGTTCGAACAGACGTCCTGAAACCCTGAAGGGCATCAGGAAAAGGAAGCTTCGGAAGCTTCAGTGTGGGTCCTTCAGAAGGCTGCAGTGATCCGCTGGCTTTCCGACAGTCAGGAGCAGCCTAGCATTTAGTAGTTTCCCCACACTGTCCACTCTGCTACAGCCTCCACATCACTTCAGTGTGAGTGGGTGGTCTTAAGTGCTGTGTGGTTGGATGGATGGATGGATGGATGGATGGATGGATGGATGGATGGATGGATGGATGGAAGAATGGATGATGGGAATGAATTGAGAGTTTATGGGTAATTCTGTGAGAGAGGGCTCATTTTACTCATTTAACCTGAAAACTAAAATTAGCGATCATTTATTTCTTATTTTGTCATGACAGTTTTTACAAGCTCTAAAGTAAAGCTGTGATGACGGCCAGAACTGAGATTATTTATAAATGCAAATGAATTAAATAGCATGTATTTATTGTGTTTTCTCTAGACTGATATACTGATATCTTACAGCCATATTGACTGAAACAGTGAGAATTAGTTTTTAGGGAGTTTAGTTTGCATTTTACTTTAATTTTTTAATTGTTTAATTTCTAACGGGATGAAGGGACTGATGGAGAAACTCAAACCCCTGTTTTTTATGTTTCATGTTTTGCATTTATTTCAGAAAAAAAACCTAGGTCATGTATTTCCTGATACTACTCAACATCTAGCATAAGACGCACTTTAAATACACATAAATAATCCGACTTTCTTCTCACAAATTTTATTCATCACAAATAAATAAACGGTGTAAACAGTAATGACACTGAATAAACCTACACCATGATCAGGACGAACACATGGTTAAATTACTCACGTTTCTCTCCTGGCTGACATGTGCTCCCATTAGTCTTTGTCTCGGACACGGTTACGACATAAACAAGTGTTACCTTAAATAATTCCTTACAGAAATCACAGGCTGTTGTGGTAATGATGGTAAATGCGGTAATATTTTTAAAAAATATGCAAAATTTAGATCACATCCTAATTTGTTCTTCAGTTAATTGGTTTTATCATTTTATTGGTGCAGAGAAATTTGCACTGGGTTTGGGACTAGGCCAAAGTAGCAAAATATGCTTAAATGTAAAAAAAATTACCAAAAAATAAAAATCATAATTATTGTTTGGTGATATAACGAATAATGCGTTTAATACCTAAGCTAATTATTTTGTAATAAAGTATTTCTAACATTAATTTATAACCCAAACAAGAATTTTGTTGTAATTATACTACTGTATAATTAAAAAGAATAAGTTCCAGGGAAAAACTGGTGTCATTTTTAAACTCAGTAAAAGTAAAAGTACAGAAAGTTTAATTATGAGCTCATTTTCTTGAATGCACTCGTATCGCCTGCCTTTCGTGACCCTCTCCTGTTTTTTGGGGAACTCTTGTCTGTTGGCTTCGGTTGTCGGACATGGCGTGTGGGTTCCAGCGCGTTTAGCGGCTTGCGTCCCCCGGAGGAGTGCCATTTATTATGGAACAGGAGGGGAGCGCGTTCGACACCATACTCCAGTACTCTCCTTTTTACAGAGAACATCTTGTTGTCAGGGAAACGAGAGGCAGGCGGCCTTATGGGAGTTTGCAGGGAGCGGGAGAGGGTTCTGCCATTTTTAGAGCCAGATATCTATCTCGCCTCCCCAGGCCCGGTGTGACACAGTGTCTGTGTTGTGTGTTACCCGTGCTTTTGAAATGACTGTGTGGTGTATTACAGGGGGGATAGTGAAACTCTATAGGCGTCAGGGACTGACTTTCAGGTCCCGTCAGTATAAAACCCAGCACACACTCAACATGCCTGATTAGAAACAGCAGCGAGAACACAGTGAGAACTCTGAGAACAGCGTGCAGCAGTAATTCAGCGCTCCTGTCCGTGGGGGGTTTATGCTGTGCAAATGTTTCTGTCTTCTCTGCTCTAGCACACCTGGCCCAGCTCATTAAGGGCTTGGTAATTAGCTGAGTGAGTTGATGAGTTGAATTAAGTGTGTTAGATTAGGGAAAACACAGTGGCGTGGGGTCTTCACGCCCGAGGGAAGCAATGACCTTAAATGTATTTAGAGAAAGCCTAATGTTTGTTTGATGAGAATATCACAACACCATAAGGAGAACCAGTATGAGCTCAGTGTGTCATTTATTAAAGGCCCAGTGCATAACGAGGACCACGGTGCTTAGACTTATCAAGTCAAGCCGTATTATCCCTAACGAGCTCTCCTGCCTAATAAAGAAGAAAACTTCATTAGTCGGATGAATCGGGGGTCGTGGTGCAGGGCTGGAACACCTGAACATCCTGAGACCTGAGGCTCTCCATGAAATGTGTTGAAAAACCCAACCCAGGACCCAACAGCTTAATTACGTTTGTACCTCAACAGTGTAACAGCGCCATCTAGTGCTGAGTGTGTGTAGTCGCAACGGACCTCCCTGCTGGGCCCTAGTGGACTGTATTTGCTTTTACACTCACTGGCCACTTTATTAGAAACCCCTACATTATGGATGCATGAGAATACACATCTTTCCCCATGCACAGTTTGTTCAAGTCAGTCTCAAAGCCTTTCTTAATGGTCAGTTTCTGACCACAGGGCCACAGGTGGAGCACTCTAGGACTAGCAATGGCCCTGACGTGTGTAAAATCCCCAGCAGCACCGCTGTGCCTGATGCACTTGTACTTACTTGTACCACCAGGGGTGGTGCAACACCTCAAAATGTGGTGGGCTTCATTTTAGCCCTGATTCCCAGATAGTTTGGAGATGTGTGGTAGGGTAACGGATCAGGGCAGTGCAGTACAGTGTAAAGTAACGCAATGCAATGTATGCTAGTAAATGTGATAGTGATGTGTAAGGGGATCAGGCAGGGGACGCAGATCACATAGTCCCACCCAGATCAGTGTCACACAGTCTGCACATGGCCGGGAACTTTATGGCAGTGGCAGATTTGTAACCACACAGACATCTGTGCTAACGATCAGGCAGGGCAATGAAATATAATGTAGGGTACTCATGTGTGCCAGTGGAGCACATGGGTGGGGCAGAGGACACAAATCTTGTAGCGACAGGTGGGGCACCACCCCAACGCTTTACAAAATGGTCCAAAATGACCTTGTACTTTCAAATTATATCTGGTTAGCAGTGGTCCGATGGGGTGGAAAGACAGGGTAGACTGGGAAGTCAGCATGACAAAAGTATTGGGACACCTGCTTGTTAGTTGTTTCTTCTGAAATCAAGAGTACTTAAAAAAAGGGTATCCTCTCTACTGTCTAGGAAAGATAAGGCAAGGAGCATTGCTGCAAGGATTTGATTGCATTCAGCAACAAGAATGTTAGTTAGGATTTTGGATGATCACCTCCCTCAGTGTCCAAACTTTTACACGAGACAGTGTGTATCTTCATCACAGTCCTGTATTATAACCTAATGCTTCTGTGTGTGTCTGTGTGCTTCCCTCACAGGAGACCCAGAGCAAGTCGAAGGTGTGTGCTAATGTGTTCTGTGGTGCGGGGAGAGAGTGTGCCGTGACAGAGAAAGGAGAGCCTAGCTGCTTGTGTATTGAGGTAAGATACACTATCAGCTCTGTCCCACTGATAATCGTGTGTCTGGTAGCCTGAAGTCGGGATGATAGTGCAAACTGGACCAGAATGCTCAGTGAAACAGATGTTCACTGCTTTATATTGCAATATATCATACAGTTGCACTCAAAATTCAGACACGCATCTGATCCAAACATACCTGAAAAGGTCCCGTTTGTTACTTTTGGGCCTGTGGATCCGTGGCATGTCTGGAGGAGAAAGGATGAAGCATAAGTTGAAGCATGGCGGTGGCTCAGTGATGCTCTGGCTCTGGAAACCTGCAGCATATAGAGGGAGGGCAAGATGGATCCTATCAAGTCTCAGGAAATCCTAGGAGAAAACGCCATGCCTTCTAGGAGGAAGCTGAAGCTTGGGTGTAATTGGGCCTTGCAACAGGACAATTATCCAGAGCATACCTCAAAGTTCACCAAGGCTTGGTTTCAGAAGAAGTCCTGGAAGATTCAGGAGTGGCCGTCACAGTCGCCTGACTATGATCCTACTGAAAATCTTTGGTGGGATTTGAAGAAGGTGGTTGCAGCAGCAAGCCCAGGAATATTGGTGAACTAGAGGCCATTGCCCATGAGGAATGGGCTAAGATTCTTAAGGAACGCTGCCAGAAGCTGGTGTCTGGCTAGGCATCATGTTTGCAGCAGGTCATAACAGCAGAAGGGGGCTCCACTGAGTGCTAAGGATGCTTGTCATGAAGGGGGGAGATAATTCAGAAAGTGCGGCCGTCGTTAAAAGTGGTATTCTGGCTTGAATTTGCTATGCGGGTCAAATCTTGGAAGGTTGTCTTTAAAAACATGATGACGAATGTCCTTGAATCAAATGTATCCATATTCCACAAATACACAGTAAATTACACCAACACTGTGCATGTAAAATAATTGTGTTATATATTGTCGCTGTCGGAGCAAAACCTTGTATCTCCATTTTTGTTTTTCGTTTTTTAATTTCTGCCATAAATTGAATCTGGTTGTTCTTTACATTGTATCAGAACTTCATGATGAACAGACCAATAGAAATGCCCCAAAATGACTTGAGAGAAGATTTTTTCCTTCTCCTGTAAAGTTGCGTGACAACGACAATATGTAATATATTTTGTCAATGTGAAAATGATCATACATGAACATATTTGAAACCTGTTCATACAGGACATTCGTATGTTCTATGAAATTGTCATGAAAAAGCAGTTACAATATGTTGAAATTCAGTGTCCAGTCAAACTGTTCACTTTAAGCCTTTAAACCCCTGTAAAATGTCAAGATTTTGTTAGTGACGGCTCTGAAAGCCCACCCAGTCTAGAAGCTTATAAAAGCTAAATAGCATAAGAAATTCTATTGTTTCAGCCGTACATTTCGGTCAGCTTTTACCACAACAGTGACACGGCTTTAAATAAAGTCATAATCTGCCGATGGCTAAATGTTCCAATATTTGGGCTGCTTGAGGCTTTTACCATCAGTCATATTAGCATTGAATCATTTACTGATCAAGCAAGTTATTGTTGAAGCCATTTAATATTAATGGCAATAAAAAATGCTTCATAGCCTTGAATGTAAACATTTCAAAAACTTTTAAAACACCCAGTTAGTTGTTTTGAAAAAAAATATGTATGTGTTTATTTTTATTCTTATGTAAATTATGTATATTTAATATCTTTTTAACTTTTTGACAAAATTGGAAAAGTGAAAAAGCATAAAAAAGTGTCATCTTCCCTTACATTTATTTTTTGTATTTTAATTATTTCCTGACAAATAAACCAATACAAAATGACTTAGAATTAAAAAAAAAATGTTAAAAGATTTTTTCCCCCAGGACTTTGCATGACAGCAGTGATATGCGTCTCTACCTATACAGTGTACATATATTTGTACATATTCATTATTATCATGCAAATTGCCAATTAATCAGTGCCATTTTTAGGTCAATTTAAGGTGCTTTTTAATATTGTATTTTTAATCAGGCAGTTTAATGAAGTAATAAAGTAGAGCTGTCACAGTAATATTTGCCCCCTGTTTACTGAGAACAATGTAGAATGATTAAGAGAAGTGGGACTCAATCATCTGAAGCACATGTGTGGCATTGCGGGTCAGGTGTCGTGGTCATGTGGCGTAATAATGGTCTGTGTTCTAGTAATGAGTGTGTGTGTGTGTGTGTGTCGCGTGTCGGCCACACAGCTTGGCAGATTATTGACTTCAAAGGCTCATTAAACCCAAACAGACACACACACACACACACACACACACACACACACACACAATACTGTTCAGTCAAAAGTTGCACCTCTTTACATTAACAGGCTTAGTGTAAGCAGCTCTGAAAGGAGCTTCTAGACCTGAATAGGAAGAATATGTCCCCGCTGCCACACACAGGGCGGGCACAGAAATAGAGCACTGTTTATCCACAACATTCATTTTCAAACTTTTCACTAGATAAAATTGATTCATCAGTGAATTCATCTGATAACAGTCTGTAATATTCTCAGATGAGGAATTGTATCGGTGTAGGTTGGAGATTTAGTTGTTCATTATTTTTAAAATACAGAACAAAACACACCAAAGCTGATCCTTTATTTGTTAATTCTGAAAACACACTGACTAGTTGAAAGCATGTTTATCTTCATCATCCTCGGTATGAAGAGCAGAATTGGTTTACACAGCTGAGAGATTTAAGAGCAGATGACTGCTGACGTCACAACAAGCGGAAAAACAACAAAAAAAGTGAGCTTTGGTGTTATTCTCAGTGTAGCACTTTTTCAGATTAGCACGTTTTGGTCATTTTAATGATTTCTATTGGAATTAACATCACTGCTGAACACATTTCTTCTATTTTGCAGTATAACCTGGATACAAAGTCATAGTTTTTCACACTCATACACGGTACAACTAGCATATATAAAATAATATAAATCTAGAATATTAAATAATATAACAATATGTCAAATAGATCATGCCAAATTACATGAAATAAGAAAAAATATGTACATGGATTATAATATAGCTAAAAATATAGACGAATGGAATAGCAGTACATACACTAAATGTACACACTATACATACAAGTACAACAGGAAAACACTCACTGTCCGTTTAACCTAAAAATTAAAAACCTTGTGGGAACAAGCAATTGAACTCAAATGAATACTCTAAATGAATCATTATTTAATTTAATTTACTTGATTTGAATAAATCCACTTTAATTCTACTTTTTTCTGCCGGATGTTGAAACATTTCATGGTAAACAGTCCAAAATCACTTGGAATCGAATTTTACTTTTAAAATCTTTTTAAATGCTTTCAAACATTTTATGATAGCAATCATTTTATTAATAATTAATATTTTTTTCAGTTTTTCTATAAAGGAACATAGATAATGTTACAGTGACATATTTTAGGAGGTAATCAGTGATCTGAACCATAATACAGAATAAATTGAATGGAGAAACCATTTTTTATGCAACATGGTAGTAAAATGTTAATAATTAAGACATTATGTTAATTAAAGCAGGTGTTTAATGACTGAATTATGTTAACTATGGCTTTTTTTTTGCTTTGATAAATAGCTTTCTGTTTAATTTACTGTGTTGCTGGATATTACATACCGACAAATGTTAATATATTTAATATTTGCTTGTTTGTTTGTTTGTTTGTTTGTTTGTTTGAAAACCCTGTAAACAGGTAGTGATAGTGGAGAAATGCTGGGATTGACAGAATTGTGTAAATGTGTGAGTTAGTGTTAGGGACTGTGTGTTGAATTGATGGGGAGCTATGAGGAAAGATTAGACATCCAGACTACAGAATACAAGGTGAGATTTTCCATGTTTGACTGACTCTCTCTCTCGCTCTCTCTCTCTCAGAAATGTAAGCCTCACAAGCGCTCGGTGTGTGGCAGTAATGGGAAGACCTATCGAAACCACTGTGAGCTCCACAGAGATGCCTGCCTTACTGGACTGAAGATCCAGGTGGCTCATGATGGTCACTGCAGAGGTGAGCCGGGGGTGTATGGGGTGTCATATGGGGAGTCATATTGCAGCTGGGTTCCCTGACATAAATAAAGCGTGTCTAATAAAAGCATCTGCTGTACTGTGTCAGTTTTGGGCATTATCAGACCATGGTCCACTGGAGAGATTATTAAAGGCCATAGTAGCCAGAGCTTAGCCAGTTTGTGCCCAGTGACCGACAGTTGACCTATACAGTGCGTCTTGCATTAATCAGTACAAAAGCCCCACTTGCCTCAGTTTGAGGATTAAGAGTCAGATCTTATGGCTGTGTGAATAAAGGGTAAACCCTCTCACACATTCCTACTGGGCAATGAAAGGAATGTGATTTAATGCTAATCAGAAATCAGACATGGATTCAGCCTAGTTTTGGGGTCTGTTTACACCTGGCATTAGCATGGGTTTTGTATCCGGATAGTATCTGGATCTACATTGCCCGGATTCTGGATTCTGTTAACACTGGTCATTCAAATGCGTTCCCGGTGTGACCAGATGAGACCGGGTTTTGCTTTCCTGTGTAAAAAGCTCACCAACACGCACATCAGTTCAGTTTACCTTCCTGTAAACAGCAGTTTCTCATCAAAACTGTCCTGTCCTGTATTATTTTACGTACAATATCACCCACCCCTAACCCCTAAAATACCCCACCCCTAAAATATGTGTATTGTTATAACCCCACTTAACAGCAACTGGGCTATGTTGGGTGTATGCTGATTCCTGTTTTCCTGAAAAAATCATACATTAAGTATTATAACTTTTGTAGTTGAAGTTAACTGTTTTTAAATGGCTGCAAATGCTCCACATCTTTCGCTCACTCTTACCATCATATTTACAATGTACACCCTACTAACAGCAATCCGATTGGCCAGAAATCCACCCGCCTGTTTGGTTGAAATTAGTAATATTTAAGTGAATGTATTTTATATCTCCTGCATTTGAGAATTTAGAGTTTGATAGGAGCTCATTTTCATCAAACTGGGCATCAGCTGGGTTCTGCTGAGGAGCAGCTTACATCATGGCATCCGCCGAGATCTGGAGTGATCTGGCAGTTTATCAGTGAACTGAGCTGTGTGCTAATCTGTACCTGCTGAGACCTCAGTGAACCTGTTGGACTCATTAGTGACTGGGTAGAAGGGCTGGACATTGGCCAGTCTGTTCTCTCAGATCTCAGGTTGATAGCGCATCATTAGAATCAGCTCATATTGCAACACTATCAAAACCTTTTTACTCAGCTGGAGCTTTCTGGCTGCTTTAGCATAGGTTAGCATAATAGTCAGCATGCCTAAAAATGTAAAAATGCTGTGGCAAAAATATATATAGTACTGTACAAAAGTCTTTGATCGTGTAAAGCTGTTTATATGGGCAATAAGACAAGACGCACAAGGGTATTAATATTAATATTTACTAGTATTTGATGTTGTATTTATTGACCTTCAGAAGAGCAGACTTATTGACTGACTGGGTGATGCTGGGCTACTGTACTATAGAATGGGTGAAGGCTTGGCCAAAACAATTTGGTACATTCTTATAAAGAAGGAATGGCCTGGTTAGCTCACCAACACCAACAAAAAGGCCAGATTACAGTTTACTAGTAAACAAAAGCCTGCCCAGTTCTGGACGCAGAAAAGGAAGAGCTTAGGATCTGGAACATAGCACATTATCTGTCAAACTTGGTGGAAGCACTGTTATGGTGTGGGAATGTA
The DNA here is from genome assembly GCF_030463535.1 of Salminus brasiliensis. Taxonomy (NCBI): domain Eukaryota; kingdom Metazoa; phylum Chordata; class Actinopteri; order Characiformes; family Bryconidae; genus Salminus; species Salminus brasiliensis. Next base: position 8,269,303 of record NC_132885.1, on the reverse strand, counting down.
TGGCTGCCATTGGAACTGGCTCACTGGTGGTAATTGATGATGTGATTGCTGATAGAAGTATCAATTCAGCAGGATCAATTCAGAAATGTATGGAGATACATGTTTTACACTCAGCAATGGGGGATGGTCATGGGTTCCAGAAAGGATTCATATCAAGTATTAAAATAGTCCACGAATCCTGGTCATGCTGCTAGCCATCGGCAGACGAGGCCCAGAGAGGGCACAATTGGGCTTGCTCTCTCCTGGGTGGGTAGATGGCGCTCTCTCCCCACATCGCTTCGCTGCGGTGACGGCCGTCACTGGCGTCTGCAGGCTGGTGTGCTGGTCGGTGATGTTGCGAATGCGCTGGAGGTAAATTGGAGGTCCTAATTGAGGAGGAAATTAAATTTAAAAAATGTAATCCTTATTTTTTGGTCATTAATTATGGAGGTGTACAGTGTGTTTTGCCTAACCATTACCAAAGCTCTACTGAAAACCAGTATTCACAGTTCAGGAGGGGTGGACCGATTTTTATTGAGAAAGCTTTCTTGTCCACTTCGTTTGAGAAGAGCCACTGGAGGTCCGTGGTTTGCTGGTAGATAGTTAAGTATTGTTAACACATTAGTACATGGCTAAAGTGCACAAGTGTCTGATGAAAGACTTTTCTCTGACTGATAAAAGACGTCTGGGCCACTGACGTGGGCTTGGAAAATGAAAGGCTAATCTGATTCTGCTTTTCTGTTGCAGAGAGGAAAACTGAGAAAGCTGCCGCCAGTCCAGGTGAGTGTACCGTTAGCGTCAGCATCGGGCTGATCTCTCCTATCTCACTGCTTATCAGCCTGGCACACTGATCAGTTCCTAAAGTGCTGATCAGCAGAATGAGGTTATAGAGGAGATTGAGTTGCAGTGGATGAGGCCACAGCGGAGTGTGCTTAGTCAGCGTAGAGCTCTCTGGGTCTACAGCTGGTTCATAAGGGCAATTTCCTCTGTTACTGCTTCACTTTTACTGCGTGTTAATGCATCCAGATTGGTAGAACACATTCGAGAAATAGCACGGGTTTGCTGAGGACTACGGTCATTAGCTTGAGACGTGCAGTTCGATCTGTTGTTGTTTACTTTTACAAATGTGTATCCTAAGAAATTTAAGATGTGAGAACATGTCTAAAGATCGAGATCTAATACTTGTTTCTGTTCTATGAGTGTAGATGTACAATATGCCTGTTTATGTGATATTATTGGCTTGCTCACAGGGGTCTTAGGTTTGCATGTCTTCATATGTTGTTGATTTCTTGTTTTTTTACTTATTACTAATTCTGTAAAGCTGCTTTGTGACAAAGCCAGTTGTAAAAAGCTCAATTCAAATTAGTTTGACCTAATCACCTCTGGGATGGTATTGCGATGCTGATGTTAGGCTACTGATAGGACATTTTCTTTAGTCATTTGTATGGATGGTGACAAATTAAAGGAAAGGCCTGAATAAATGAGTGGAGAAACAAAATACGACTGCCTCCAGGCATGAGTCCTAAAATATACAATTAAGCTATTAACACCCTACCATGTTCTGTGGCAGGTATAACACTGTGAGCAGACCCCCTTTACTAAGTTCAAGGCTTTCAAGGCTTTCAAGGCTTTGTTCAGGCAGTTAAAACATTACATTTACATTTAAGGCATTCAGCAGACGCTCTTCTCCAGAGCGACTTACAGAGGAGCTTCACTATTTACTCAGAAAGTATCATTAGCTAGTTTCTATAGACTAGGATCCAAAAGACACCTCTAAGCTCAGACCCTTTCAAATACAAAAGTCTGGGGACTGGAAAGATTTCACATTGGCCCCACATATGGATGCTCACCAGAAGGGGTTAAACATGGGCCCCATTTGGGTTGTACACTTTTTATGAGGCATAGATGGGACCCATGTGAGATTAAGGGGGACCATGTATAAGCCCATGCCCACCTGGAACTATGGTTGGGCGATATGGTAAAATTATTGTATCACGATATTTAAAGACATTTTCACGATACCCTTGATCGCAGACAAAATGCATCGGTAGCGACAGATTCTTAAAAACTACTATTCAAATATGGTCACAACTGAACACAGTGATTTTTATTCAAAAGGTGCTGCACTTCACATACACAAAATGAAAATGGTCCCTCTAGGGTTCTTTAGTCACAACAGTGGTTCCACAGTTCCAGTTATTTTTAGTAGTGTTCAGAACTTTTTTATTTAGAGTGTAGTCTTCAGTGTCTCGGTACATTTGTTTTGACTATATGTATGTCTATCTCTGTCCTGTGTGTGTGTATGTGTGTGTGTGTGTGTGTGTGTGTGTGTGCTTGCAGTGGTTTGCTATGTGGCTGACCGCAATGAACTGCGTATGCGTGTGATTGAGTGGCTGCAAACTGAGGTGGTGTCAGACGGCTGGTTCACTAAGGGCTCCAACTTCACTGACATCCTGCTGAAGTACTTTAAGGTGAGTTTGAAGCAGGTGGACAGCTTCTGTTCCCTCCTAATTACACCTAGTTTATCTAATCAGGCCTTCATTCCAGTAAATCGAATGAGCTTCTGGTGGAGCTGAACAAATCCATACAGTGTCTGGAGTTCACAGAGAAGTTAGAAACCAAGCTGCTTCAGTTAGATGTGTTCTTCTAACTGTGTTCTTCTGATGTTATAAAGTATTGTACAGGTAAAAACACGCTTACTGCAAAGATGTATCGTTTTTAAAAACATTTCATGACTGCCGGAGTTTCACACCACAGGAAATCATGTCTTGGCTAGTGAAATCATCTTAAATGCAGATGATATAGCTGGTATTTCTCATTTTGATATTTTGGAAAACTCAGTTGTCTATGTATCAGTACCAAACGATTTCCAGTCAAGATATGGCATCTGCACTTGGGCAGTATGTCTCAGCACAGGAGATTTTCTAGCAGTGGAATGCATTTTCCCTTCATGCTTTACACAGTCTGCTTAACTAGAGTTAGGGTTAGGAACGAAGGTTATGGTTAGTGTAGGGTTAGGAACTAATGTTAGAGTTATTAACTAGGATTAGGGTTAGTCTAGGGTTATGAGTTAGGGTTAGTGTAGGATTAGGAACTAAGGTTAGGGTTAGGAACTAGGGTTAGGAGCTAGGGTTAGGAACTAGGGTTAGGGTTAGGAGCTAGGGTTAGGGTTAGGAGCTAGGGTTAGGATCTAGGGTTAGGGTTAGGAGCTAGGGTTAGAGTTAGGAGTTAGGGTTAGGAGCTAGGGTTAGGATCTAGGGTTAGGGTTAGGAGCTAGGGTTAGAGTTAGGAGTTAGGGTTAGGAGTTAGGGTTAGGAGCTAGGGTTAGGGTTAGGAGCTAGGGTTAGGAGCTAGGGTTAGGGTTAGGAGCTAGGGTTAGGGTATACACAACTGTCTGTTACTGTAAGTCTGTAAGCCAGAGATTAGATGAAACTGCTTGTGGTGACGTGGCGTGTCGACCTGAGTGTCATCTTCTCTAAACCTGTGGGTGTGTTTGCTAGCAGATATAGGGCTGTATCTATCTGTGTTGTTCTGTTAACAGCATGTAGATAAACTGGCTCTGCCTTTATCCGCACTGTCCTCCACTGCTTCAGGGTAGATCACCCAGTACCCATAAGCCATGGCCTCTCTGAACAAACTTCACTACGCTGTAAAACTGAGCCATGGCTTTCCAGCAATTAATGATGACGTGGCCATCAAAACACTTGCAGTTACATAAATGAACACAATCCTAACATCATAGATCACACACAAAAAATTGGGTATTATTTGGCCAAATTTTGTCCATATTTATGGGTTTCTGATTGAGTATCAGAAACCACATGAGAAGGAAGGAAGAAGAAGAAACAATTAAGAACAATCTGTGTTGATGAAAACTGTGAATTTGACCATTAACCATTAAGTACCAATCAAAAGTCATATTTTTGATTTCAAAAAGAGGACACTGGGGACACACGGGCATCCACCGTAGTTAGGATGTTGTACGTATTAATGTACATTGTCATACTGTAGCTGCATGGCTTGAGGAGTATTTCCACCCTCACACAAACACACCGCCATAGTCCTACAACATCATCCTGGAAGAAAAGAAGGCACAGCAAGTGTGTCTGGCTCAGCTGGTGAGAATAATGGTGTTTACATGTAGAACTGAAGAGTGTGTTTCCCTGACTTTACTGTAGAACTACGATAACGGAGACTCCCAGCTGGACTCCTCCGAGCTGCTCCACTTCATCCAGCACAACGAGACAGCCATGGAGCTGCGGTCCTACGCAGAGGAAGAGAACAACCGCCTGCTCAGGTAACACACACACACACACACACACACACATATATATATATATATATATATATACGCACAGATGCCATAAACCGTCTAATCCGACAGACAGCGTTTCGTGCCACCTCTCAGGTATGTGGTATTTTGTAATCCACATGAAAAGGAGTTGTCTAATATCTCCTGTTTTAAAAACGCAACAGTCAGCGCTTCCTCCATGTTGGCGCAGACAGAGCAAGACAGACTAGGTCGTGTCATAGGTCACACAGCCAGAGCAGCAGCGCTGTAAGTCGGGGATATGAATTTGCATGTCAAATCGCACCAAAGTTGAACTCAACTCGAAATTTGTTCGCCCGCAAGTCACATACTCAAAAGATACCGCAAATCTCATTGAAATTAAATTACTTTCACAAAAAAGTGACAGTACTCTCTCCAGGTAGGTAGATGGTGCTCTCTCCCTGGCCGGCGCAATGTCTATTATTATTATTTCTCTAAGCGTGGTGGCTGCCTGGCGATGCTGCATTGGCAGCTGTCTGAATATAGGGCTTTGCATGTATCAGAGGAGACGTGTGTTAAGTCCCAACCCTCCTAGTGTAAGGAGCATTGCTAGTGCTAGGGGGAGCTACGAACGGGTGGGTTAATTGGCAGCACAAAATTTGGAGAAAAAGGAAAAATCTGACAAAGCTAGCAAATTTAATAAACATTTAACATAAGTGAGCTGCCCTTGCACTAAAACTGTACATAAACTGTAAAGCTAAAAAAAAAAAAATCTTGGCAATATGCTAACAAGGCTTGCATGAAGTTAACCTATGTTAGAGTCTAATGTAGAGTCCAGAGTTCTACTGCACTGCTGAAACCTAACACACTCGCACCCAAACACAAAATCAGTGCACACCATACCGGACTATATATGACCCATATCATATGTTCCGTTTCCATGATGCAGTGAAGACGCTTGGTGTAAAGCTTAAAAAGCTATTTTAGGACCATCCTTATAGCAGTGCGTGTAGCCTAGACTCTAAAAGCAGGTTCTTCAAGTGGTTCTTTAGTGAAGCAATGGTTCTGAATCATGGCAACACCAAGAAAAGGCTAAATTTGATTCTTTGATTCCTGGTTATACGATTCTTCCAAACCAAGGAAAACCTTTTGGAGATGTTTTGTATACACTATACCAGTCAAAAGTTTGGACACACCTGGTTGAATGTGTGCTGACCATCATCTTGGAGTCCATCAAACATTGGATCCAAATGCTAGGATGACTATATTTATATTTATCATTATATATTTAGTGTGGGGGGGGTTTCAAGTAGGCCTAAGCTGTGTGTTGAACTGAAAGGAGATGGTCTTGTCATATAGGCTATTAAGGCTATTTTTTGGTCTTGGGCTAAATTCTTGAAGGTTCCTTAAAGCTGTTTAAGAGGTTCCTTCATCGTTTCAGAAGTTCTTATCAGTGTTCAACTTAGGCCTACTTGAAACTCCTCAGCTACTTCATCCTAACTATGGTGGATAACTGTGTCCCCACCTTAGCATTTGGATCAGATGTTTTTTAAGATGATGATGATGATCACACATTTAACTGTGTGTCCAACCATTTGACTGGTACTGTAGAACCTTTTAAAAGGGGGTTCTATATGGCACTACAAAGGTCTCACTATTGTTATGAGCTCTTTTCATTTGTGCCTAGAGAGGTCTAAAGTCTTACTGATGTGATAATATTAATGTATGTATGCTGTTTAGGTACTGAGGAGATACTGTGAGAAATCCAGTGTAATTATTTAAGAGTTTGACTTTTTAAGAGAAGTCCTGCTTCTGGATCCAGCTGTGTGTGATTGCATTTAGGACCTGCCTGCACACGGTCCATCACATAACTTATACCCTTATGCTTTGTTGGTATTGAAAAAACACCTCGCAAAATTACAGTGGGAACAGAGTAGGTAGACACCAGGTACAGGAGACAGAGAGAGGAACGAGATTAGAAAGAAAGCCATGTAGATAGATGGAGGAAAAGATCCAGCAGATGAGCAGAGACAGATACAGACTGTGTGCACCCATGCGACGGTCAGGGTTATGTGGGTTCAGAGCGACCTGTGTGAATAGAAGGCAGAGGGGAAAATCCCCGCCAACAATCGCTGAACAGCATCAGCCAAACATTCCACTGCTGCACAGCCGCTTCCTGTCTGCGGTCAGCTGGACACCAAGCTTTTCATCCTGCATCACACAGATTTTAGGGACGGGACCTGTCCCCAACACGTTCAAGCTAAATAAATGCAGTAACAGTGCCCCTTGTTCTCTCCGACTGTGTCTCAGGAGCCTGTGTGTTGATGCCCTGATTGAGCTTTCAGACCAGAATGCTGACTGGAAACTGAGCTTTGATGAGTTCCTCAGCTGCCTACGTCCAGGATTCAACCCCCCTGAGAAGAGTAAGACCACAGATTTCTCACATTAAACCCCAACACTCTAAACTTGCACCAATAGATCACCAACCCTGCTTCTAGGTTGTCTCATCATAATCATTCATGAAAAACATTCTCATCTGCAAATACTGTCTGCATTCTGTTTGAGTGGTATTCCCGATGTTCAAACTTTGCATCCGAATGTCTGTATGTCACTGGAACTAACTGTGTAATATTTGCATAGGGGACTAAAACTACAGGAAATTTCCTAAACCTTCAGAAACTCAGAAACACAGGAAACCTCCAGTAGTGCATTTATTAAACCCCTAGAAACTCATACACTCATCCTTTCAAACTCACATACCAAACCCCAAGAACTAATCATCTAAGCCCCAAAACACACTAATAATTACAATAATTACACTAAACCCTCAAACTCACACATTTAACCCCCTGAAACACTTACACTAAACTCCCAGAAACTCATACATTAAACCCCAGAAACAACACTAAACCCCCATGAATCCACACACTAAACCCCAGTAAACTCACACACTAAACCCCAATAAACCCCAGTAAACTCACACACTAAACCCCCAGATACTCACACACTAAACCCCAGAAACTTGCACACTAAACCCCCATAAACCCACACACTAAACCCCAGTAAACTCACACACTAAACCCCAATAAACCCCAGTAAACTCACACACTAAACCCCCAGATACTCACACACTAACCCCAGAAATGTGCACACTAAACCCCCATAAACCCACACACTAACCTCCAGTAAACTCACACACTAACCCCCAGATACTCACACACTAAACCCCCAGAAATGCGCACACTAAACCCCCATAAACCCACACACTAACCTCCAGTAAACTCACACACTAACCCCCAGATACTCACACACTAAACCCCCAGAAATGCGCACACTAAACCCCCATAAACCCACACACTAACCTCCAGTAAACTCACACACTAACCCCCAGATACTCACACACTAAACCCCCAGAAACTCACACACTAAACCCCCAGAAACTCTCACACTAAACCCCCCAAAACCCACACTCTAAACCCCCCAAAACTCACACTCTAAACCCCAGGAATCTCCCCCAGAACACTTTAATCCTTTATGATAAAGATTCTGTAAAACTGTAAACTGCGTGTCAGTAACATTGTAAGAGGTCCAGACTCTGCATCCTCTTGTCTATACGTGTGTGTTTTTGTTGTGGAGTGAACTGTTTGTATGCATTTGGAGCAGAACAGCTTCGAAAGGGAGAAAGGGGAGTTTCTCAGCAGCTGTGCTGCTCCTGCCTGACTGTTTGCACTGGGAGAAGGGAGAAGTAGGTCAGAGTTCACTGCAGTGGGAGAGAGCAGCTTTCTTCTTCTCTATCTGACATAACTTGCGTACACATTCCAGCCCAGAACATGGACTCTCATTTATTTTTGCCACAGGAAAACTGCAGCTAGGAAAATAGGATAGATGTCAGGAGCAGGATATAGAGATACATTATGATGACGGGAGGGAAAAGGTAAAGGATTGGAGTTGGGAAAAGAGGGCTTTCACCAGGAATAGGAAGTGGATGGAAGGAAAGAAGATACACAAAGAGGGAGGTAGCGATAGTGCCACATGCAGAGTATTGGAAAAGCAAACGTTGGAACCTTGGAAAGGTTCTGCATGTACCCACAGCTACCACATGATGTCCACTTTGCTGGACTGTGCAAATTTAGAAACACATTTCCTGGAATGCTATGAGCTGAGTAGTTACTGAGAAATGGAGCTTGTGGTCCTATAATGTATACTGAGTCTCTCCACAGTCAGATGCAGGCAGTGGTACTGCAGCGGTCAGTCTATCTTTCCTGGTTTGGTGAGCAATCCTGTAGCAATAGAGATATAGTCAAATATCCCATGTTTGTGCAATGCTTTTCAAGGAAACCGGTCTGCATTTCTGGCAGGATGTTTTGTACGGGTTATGCAATTTCCATGGAAACTTGACTCAAGAGCTAAGATCAGCTAAACACCAGAGAGTTTGAGAGTTGGGTGAAGGTTACATGTTGGTTTCTTCTTTACTCTTCCATGCTGTTGTTCTGGATAAAGGTCATTTCTGTGTGACTGTAAAAATATGTCTGACAGTGCATTCCATGCTTCCTTATTGAAGGACCAACCTGCAGATGGTTATCTGTTAGCAAATTCCAGCGGTTTTGCAAGATGCTTCTCAAATATCTTTTCAAGGAAAGCATTACGATAATCTATTTCCAAAACAGGAGTGCTCCAGTTACTACTCTGTGCATTGTACTGCTTCAGAGACCTGCCTGTTTTCTTCAAAAACTAACCAGGCCACCTGGTTAGCCTTTAGTAGACTACACTGAGTAATCCTTATAAATATAGTTTAAAAAGATACTATTTCTTACAAAATGGGTCTTATTCATTTAGCAGATGTAATTAATGTAATTAATTAAATGTAATTAATTCAAGAAATAACAAAAGTCAGATTTTGTCAATAAACACCACTTAAAACTGAGCAGTTAGGGCACTTAAAGCAGCATTATGTAACATTTTAACCTTAAAAACAGCTTCAGAATCATTGTGGTGCTCCACTGATGCATGAGGGAGAATGTCGTCTCCATTATTGCCACTGCAGCCTGGGACGCTGGAGTACATAGCAAGACAGCGCTCACCAGAACTGTGTAAGGCTGTGTATCTCGAGTCACATTTGTGTAAAATCCTGTAATTTTACTCTACCGCCTCAGTCCACATGCTCTTTTTACCTTCAGATGTGGTTCTGTATCTCTCAGCTTGTCCAGAAATGCATGTAAGCGTGTCATTCACAAGGGATGGCTAAAAGTGCCAATTCCACTTTCCAACTGTAGGGGAACCCCAGGAGAAAGAAAAATAACTATTATTGCATACTGCTGCTTTAAAACAAGTCAAACTAATAGATAACAGATATTTAGACTAGATCTGAGGGCTAGCTAGATGTCCTCAGGTGTCTGAAAGGGAGTGTACTTGTGGCTGGTTGTTGTAAGTTAAAATGGACAGACTGAATGGTAGCAGTGAGCGTAATTGATGTGTTGTGTTATTTTCAGAGTGTGCTTTGGAAGACGAGACCTACGAAGATGGAGCAGAAACGCAGGTGGAGTGTAACCGCTGTGTCTGCGCATGTGGCAACTGGGTCTGCACTGCCATGACCTGCGACGGTGAGACACAAAACACCAGATCATACTGAAGTCATACTGACAAACACTGGAAAAAAATTCCTGGCAACATACTGGTGGGAGTAAATTTGCAGTTTGGTGATTTCCCTGCCCTTCTAATCCTGTTAATTACCAGACCCTGGTTTGTTTGGGCTGGAAAATCACCAAACTGTGCTGGACTCTGGCTTTCCACACCTAGAACCGACCACTCCTAAAGCATGCTAAGGCATGAAGCACTCCCATGTCATGAAGCACTAGGATCACTTCTTTCACTTGTACACATTGAGTTTGTATTGTTGTTTTGAGATGGGGGAATTAGTCAGCAGGCATCAGCAAGGACAAAGTGGTCCTAAGTACAGGTTTTACAGTGTCCAGGGACTGAAGTGGGCTTCTTGGTTAACTTTGAGTTTTCGTCCCTTATTAAATATTGCAGCCATTCGATTTTTTGAGCCTTTAACTGCTGCATCATTTAGGTTGGACCTGAAATTCAGAGAATCCAAGAATCCAACTGTTACTCTGGCTGTGCAGCATTCAACAGCACTATTGTTAAGTGCACAGAAAGTGCAGATCCACATAGCAGAACTGATGCTACCTGTTAATGTTAAATGACACTCAGAAGGTAATTTGGTGTGGCCATGCTGTGTGGAGCCCATCAGTGAACTCTAGGAGCTGTAGGAACTCAGCTTTATAGGGCAGTAATAATGACAGTACTATTCTATCAACAGAGAAAAGCCCAGCACCTGAGGCAGCAACTGGTGATGAGGAGATGACGGAGGAGGAGTGGAGCCGGCGTGTGGCCGAACTCAACAAACATCAGGTTGGCTTTGTCTTTCCAAACTTTTTAAAACCTTGTATCTCCATCTTTGATGATGAACAGACCAATAGAAACGCTCCAGAATAACTCTATTGAATAAAATCTTTTTACATTGACTTCCATTGAAAGTTAAGAAGCCATGTTTCCTTCTCCTGTGAAGTTGCCATTGTGGAGATACACTATGTCCTAATGTCCAAATGTATATGGACACCCCTTCTAATGAATGCATTAAACTGCACCCATTGCTGACATGGATACGCAAATACACACACACACACACATACACAAACAGCTTGTCTAGTCTCTGTAGAGAAGTACTGCCAATAGAATAGGATGCTCTGGAGCAGATAAACATAAACCTAGTGGCACCATGCTGCCTAATGCCAGGCATGGGCTAGAATGGTAGAAAGCCCCCCAGCATTGAGCTGTGGAGCAGTGGAACAGTGTTCAACGGCATGATGGATGGTGCTCTGTCTAATACTTTTGGGATGAGCTGGGAAGTTAGGGATGAGATCAGTCTAGTAAAAGGCCTTCTTCCCTGAACAGTAAAGACAGTTACTCCAACAAACGCAGGATAAACTCTTTGTCTACTATATGTCCCAATACTAGTGTACAAGGCTTTTGCGTGACTGCAACAACCATACAGTATGAGTGTGTGTGTATGTTTGTTAAGAAAAACGGATTCCCAAAAGCCCCTGTTGTTTTATTAAGCGGAAGACAGCGGTGTGCGGTCGTAAAAACAGGTCTTGTGCATGAGCATCTTTGGATCACAGCCTGATTTAATGTCAACAAGGTTGTGGCCTTGGTGCTTTTACACAGCAATTTAATAAAAGGAGCTATAAACGCCAAAGCTCATCAAACTGGTGAAAGATTTCTCTGGTGAAGGATTTCTCATGGCCAGATCTGCCCTTGGTATTTTGTTGGCCTTCACTTATTTCAATGTTTTAACTGAGCATAACAAACAAGTCAGTTCCTCCACTCCCAGCTAAACGTCTGGCACACAGGCCAGCGACTAGAGATCAGAGATAAGAGATGCATTAAGTACTAAATGTATAAATGTAAGATTAATAAAGAAGTAAATTACAGTTATACTGAACTTTTTAACCATGCCCTTCCTCGACAGGAGACCGTGGAGAAGATGAAGTCCAGCACAAAGGAGGTTTAAAGACAGGGCAGGCCAGGAGGAAGAGGAATAAGGAGAGAGAGGCGAGAAGGTTCCTCTCCTACTGATCACAATCAGGACTCCTGAGATGACGTACTGTTGCTGGGAGAACCACACCATTTTATTGTTTTACCTCTATGAATATAGTCCGTTTATCTATTACTATCTTTCTGTGTAACGTCGTTATACTCTGTTTTTCAGTCGATGTTTGTTAGATCGCAGTTGTAGCCAGATTCTACTTTTAGCTAATGTCTGATGGTTTGTACGTCTGCGTATCACCAAGTGCTGTACTTTGTTTTGTTGTATCACTCTAAGCCTTGCCTAAGAGGCCCCAGCACTTTATATGGGGGCCATTTTGTACGCTGTTGTTATTTTTTTGTATGTATGTATTATTATTTTTTACCATGTATTTGTTCATCTTTTTAGATGTAGGTTTTGTAAACATGTTGCTTTTGATTGAGACAATGGCAGTAGATGGAGGAGAAGTGTGATGGAGGGAGAAGAAATGCAGAAATCAGCTGAGACAGTATGCCCTACAGTTTTCAGGGTATTAAAAGCATATGTCTCCCTCACCCACTCTCTCTCTCTCCATACAGACAAGGCAGTCATAGTCTTGAGACCTTTCGAAAAGGTGCTAATATGTATTCTTCTGTTTGCAGTCTTGCCCTCTTGCATGAACATTCTTCTAGATCACTTCTAGGTTGCATAGTAGAAGTAGCTGATAGTGCTAAAACAGAGACCAGAAAAGATGCAAAGTAGTGGGAGAACTGTGTTAAGGTCAGAATTGCTGATCCCCAAAATTATCCAGACGCCTCTTCTAATTAGCGGATTCAGTGACTTCATGGCGCAGCCATTGCCGACACAAGCCTTGAAATGAACCCAGCCGTATAATCTCCACAGAAAAACATTTAAAGTAAGACCGAATGCTATGAAGAAGCACCAGCTTAGGGTCACCACACACAGTCCTAAGTGTTGGCTAGAGGAGTGTAAACCTGTCACCACTGGACTGTAGAGCAGTGAAAGTACATTCTTTGGAATGATGAAGCACCAGCAAACACCTTGGTTGAGTTGGTGCAATGAGGCTTCACTTTGGGATGAGTGGAAAGGCTCTGTTAACCACCTTTGGATTTCATAGAAGTGATCCAGCTTTGTTGAACATCTTGACAATGAGCTGATGTGGTGAAGCTCTGCTGAACACCTTTAGGATGAGTTAAAGTGAAACTTCATTGAACACTTGTGAGATGAGTTCAAATGATCAAGCTCCATCGAACAAATATAAAGCTCTACTCACTGAACCTCTATTGAAAACATTTGGGATGAGTTAGAGTAATCAAGCTCCATTGAACAGCTTTGGAATGGGTTTGGAGTAATCAAGCTCCATCTGACAGCTTTGGGATGAGTTTGGAGTAATCAAGCTCCACCTGACAGCTTTGGGATGAGTTTGGAGTGATCAAGCTCCATTGAAGACCTTTGGGATGAGTTTGGAGTGATCAACCTTCATTGAACAGCTTTGGGATAAGATTTGAGTGATCGGGCTCCATTGAACAGCTTTGAGATGGGTTTGGAGTAATCAAGCTCCACCTGACAGCTTTGGAATGAGTTTGGAGTGATCAAGCTCCATTGAAGACCTTTGGGATGAGTTTGGAGTGATCAACCTTCATTGAACAGCTTTGGGATAAGATTTGAGTGATCAGGCTCCATTGAACAGCTTTGAGATGGGTTTGGAGTGATCAGGCTCAATAGAATAGCTTTGGGGTGAGTTGGAGTCATAAAGCTCCACTGAACAGCTTTGGAATGAGTGGGAGTAATGAAGCTTACTACCTTTTGGGATGAGTCTACTCACTGAAGCTCTGTTGAAAACCTTTGGGATGAGTTGGAGTAGCAAAGCTCTATTGAAAGCACATGGGATGAGTTGGAGTAATCAAGCTCCATCAAACAGCTTTGGGATGAGTGGAAGTAATGAAGCTTATTTACTACCTTTGGGATGAGTTGGAGTAGTAAAGCTCTATTGAACACATTTGGGATGAGTTGGAGTAATCAAGCTCCATCAAACAGCTTTGGGATGAGTGGAAGTAATGAAGCTTATTTACTACCTTTGGGATGAGTTGGAGTAGTAAAGCTCTATTGAACACATTTGGGATGAGTTGGAGTAATCAAGCTCCATCAAACAGCTTTGGGATGAGCTAGGATAAGCAGCAGTGAAGCTTACAGTCATGAAGATCTGGTGGACACCCTTGGGATGAGTTAATAAAGCCTTATGTTGAGTTGGAGTAGTAAATCTCTATTGAACACCTTTGGGATGAGTTGTAGCAATGAAGCTCTATTGAACAACTTTAGGATGCTAGAGTGATGTAGCCTGGTGCTCTTGGGAGTCTTGATCTTTATGAGAATGTATCTGGATACGTCTGAACATGTAATTCTGCCTCAACACTCTTCCATAGGCTTGCTTTGGTCGGGTTTCCTGTGACAGGCCTGTGGTTCGAGCCAGACGGAGCATCCAGTTCCTTTTATCTCCATACAGACAGGAACGCTTTCACAGAAGAGATGCCTCTGCTTTGGTCTTGCCTACCCGGCTTGTATTTTAGTCTAGTTGCTTTATGTAGGCGTAGTCTTTGTTGAAGCTCTATTACTGAGCTAATTTCTGGCTGAAGGAGCTCGTTTCTGAACGAGGAGAAAAGCTACACAAACCAACCAAGTGAAAGAAAGACAAATCTGAGCACTGCCGAATTAAGACCAGTGTTAATGTGCCGATTTGAGTCCGGTTAGAAAGGAGCTGTTTTTAAGTGCGCTTCTATGTCATTCTATGAGCGTTTGATGGCACTGAGCAGGATGAGTGTCAGCAGGGTTGCCTGAAACCAAAGCGTGATGTTTAGGGTGTTTAAATGTTGTACAAAACCTCCAGGTAAACCACTACTCTGGACCCAGCAACAACACTATACCTTTTATTTCAAAGAGCGGTCAGAATAAGGATTAGAATCGCTGTCACCTCTTTAGCTTTGATGCATTCTTGCTGAGTGTGTATGTACCTGTACCTGCTAATGTATATTTGAGAGTTTGTGTGTGTGTGTGTGTGTGTGTGTGTGTGTGTGTGTGTGTGTAAGAGAGATGACATGAGAGCATGCATTAGCTTTTTTTTTCTTTCCTTTTCCACTAATTCCACTAATATCAAGGATCTTTTGTGGTAATGAGTGCCTTAAATATATACCCTTAGCGCCACAGGTAGAATGGCCTTCTCATATGTAACTCTAACCATCTCTTGTAGGAGTCCATGGTGAATATTGCAGTATTATGATCATTAAGCAGAGGATATGCAGTGAGTGACTTATTGCAACCGATGTCATTTCACACCGACTACACTCTTAAAAATAAGGGTGCTTTAAAGAGTTCTCTGAGCAGTGCCATAGAAGAACCCTTTTGGCTCTATGAATTAGCATTCTGCAGTAGAGATGTTTGCAATGGAGATGTGGAACCTTCAACAGGTTCTCCACACTCACTCATCTCTATTGCAAATGCTCTTTATGGACCCAGAAGCGGTTCCTCTGTAGAATTTGCTCAAGCACCGTTATTTTTAAGAGTCTAGGACAGTTCATCCATTCCAGTGTAAAGAATATCTCGTTTACCTTGATTTGAATTTACTTGTATTATGGATTTTGGCTCTGTACTGAACGTCAATAAAAGGATTGATCCACTGTTTCATGGCTACTATTCATATTATTTTATATTTCTCCTACTTTCTTTGTTTCATGTACTTTTTGTTGTGAGCGTGATGCACGTCCTACTGCACCGTGGCCTGCTTTTGAGTGCAACATGGTAGCAGGGATGGCAGCTGATGATAGATGGGTATGAAAAATGGGACAGGTGAGATGGGATATGATTAGGTTATTATTTTTTGCCCTGCTCTGCTGGTGCATGGTGAGAAAAATAAAAATAAGGAGAGGTTTTGAGTCATTAAATCATGGGAAAATAAAAAAATATATATTTTAAATGATTAATTGAACTTACTATAAGCAGGAACATGAAGTAACTAGGCCCAGAACACAGACATTTTGATCTCAGGTCGTTAACATTGTGAGTAGAGGCCTGCTTTTTAACAAAGCTCCACTGATGCCAAACCTAAAATGAGCATTCACACTTTTGCAATGAGTCAGAAAGTATATAAGGCTAATTCCACGACTGGTTTGCCGTTTGTGTTCCAGGTATTGTGTCTGTAAGGTAGAAGTAAATGGCCTTCACCACAACCTGTAACAAACTCTATCTATATCCCTTATCCAGACCACTCTCACTACATTTTACTGTACATTTTCATTTAGCTGACGCTCATATTCAACTATCTGTTGTATCTGGTTTGGTAATTTTTACCAATAATTTATAAATAGTTCTGATCAGAGGAGGACGGGTCGGGTCCCCCTTGTGAGTCTTGGCTCCTCCCACCTCCTTCTTCCTCCAGCTCGGAGGGAGTTTTTCCTTGCCACTGTCGCCATTGGCTGCTCACTGGGGGTCTTTGATCCTTCATGTCTTACGTTATTTCTTCTTTGTCTCTGTCTTTTATTAATGACTAATTATGTAAAGCTGCTTTGTGACGACAACAGTTGTAAAAAGCTATACAAATAAATCTGACTTGACTTATTCAGAGTGACTTATACAGAGTTACTCATATTACAGAGGTGGGCCAATGTAATATTAGGAGTCTTGCCCAAGGACTCTTATTGATGTAGCGCAGCATAGTCACCCAGACCGGGAACTGAACTCCCTGGCCGGTAGTGGTGTTACCTGTTGCACCACACCAACCACTATACTTTCACATAAATGGTATTTAATTACAAAAACTAAAAGATGTACAATAATAAAAAGCACAATATTTCTTTTTTGCATTAATAAATTCATGCTTTAAAACATCTTTTTCCATGAGCACCATAGGTTATCATAGCATCATATGAGCAGCATCCATGAGCATCATAGGTTATAATAAAATGTACATTTTTGTTATGTCTAACATTTGCTCAACCCTGTTACCTGAGCACAACCCCTATAAAGCATTAGAATATTCCACAAGTTTAACATCAGAATTTCTTAAAGATTATGGAGGTTCTCTCATTACATCCCTGGTCCCCAAATCCTAGATTTTACTTATTATAACTATTACTTATTATATTTGTTACGTAGGGTGGCCATACATCCTCTTTTTTTCAGATATAAAAAAAATATATGATATAAACATTCAGATAGCTGCTAATTTTCAACTAAAATGAGGTTATTACTATTAGTGGGTTCTATGATTGGTTATCATCAGGTTTTGGAGCTGATGGCAGTGTGTTATATATATATATATATATATATATATATATATATATATATATATATATATATATAATTTATTCATTTATTTATGTTTTAAGAGTTTCTAAAGCCAAATGTCACAAAACCATGGACTCCCACAGCATGAGGCAAACTTCTTGCACTCTTGCATAATACAATCAGCAGCAGGTTGTTGCATAACCACCAGGGGGTCCAGGGGGTAGACCCCTCCAGCATGCACAGCGCATATTTACATTCTCATAATGGCCCAACACCTGTTTGGACCCCTGTGTGTTATTATAAAGGGGTCCGTTGACGTGCAAACCCTGCACGTGGCTCCGTACGTGTCTGCAGGTAAAGGGTTAATACAGTAGGGGCGGGGAGAGGGGGGGGCCAGCCCCGGAACATGAACTGCAGCTAGTCCCCGCTGGTCTGACTCCGGTGCTGTGGGACTTAGGCAGGTTTTGGCAGTGCCTCTCTCTCACCCCCCCCTCCCCCTCCCTCCTCCCTCCCCCTCCCTCCTCCCTCCTCCCAAACAGCAGCCTACGCTTTGCGGGTTCTGCAGGATGACCTATATTACAGAATTGGGGGTGTGTGTAGGGTGCGAGTGAGCCTGGGAACTGAGGTTGAACTTATATGGATGAGCCCGAGTCACAGCTATTGATTTCCAGGGTCAGCTGAGCTGGACTGGCCGGTCGCACCGTTTATTGAGGACTGAGGACTGCGAGCAAGCGGAACCATGGAGGTCTTCGAGGGCAGCAGCAGTGGAGAGACCGTGCTGGATTTGTCCCATCTGAACTTCAACAGTGTGAGTTTCGACGGCCTGGGCGAAAAAAGGAGAGAGGAGACCAAGCAGCTCCATCTGTGCTACAACAGACTGACGGCGCTCCCAGGCTCCATCCACCGCTTCACCAACCTCGAGTTCCTGGACCTGAGTAACAACGGGCTCTCGGTGCTGAGCGAAGGAATCACTCGCCTGGCTAAGCTCAGGACCCTCATAGCCAAAAACAACCGCCTGGACGAGTTCTCCCTCCCCAAAGAGTTCGGCTCTCTGCCGCTGGAGCTGCTGAACCTCAGCGGGAACCGCTTCGAGGAGATCCCGGCGCAGTTCCTCCAGCTTCGCCGCCTGCAGTCGCTCTCGCTCGGGGGGAACCGGCTGAAGACCATCCCGGCCGAGATCGAGAATCTGAGCAGGTGGGGAGATCAGGGTTTCGGCGGTTTATCGCAGGATAACGTTCACACGACATTAACATAACCTCATTTTGGGTAAATATTGGTTTTCGTTGCTGTTTTTTGTCTTTATTCGCTGAAAATCGCTGTTTTAGCTGCTGGTCTTGGGCGATTCGATATTTCTGTACTATGAGACGATACGATATGGTCGATATAATCGATATAATCGATATATCGAAAAAAATAAAACTTTACATTTAGCTACATTTTAGTTTAGCATATGTAAACTCAATAAAAAAATATTAAAATCAATTAAAATTAATAAATAAACTAAATTGTCCCATGCAGCCGTAAAGTCCACCTCTGAAGTTCGTACCTAGCTACTGGCTTTGGAGCTCATATATATATATATATATATGATGTGATTTCCGTTCAGGGTGTTTTTTGGTCAGAAACCTCACGAAAACCCTGAAAATGGCCTAAATATTTGCAGACAGAGAGCAGGTATGTTTACATTTAGGTAAGCGATATTGTACAAACGTGCAGGTATTTGTCACTGTATAGTCGAAATGTGTCCTCCGCATTTAACCCATCTGTTGTAGTGAACACACTCTCTCACACACACACACACACACACTAGTGAACTAGGGTCAGTGAGTACAGACACACACCCAGATCGGTGGGCAGCCAACTCCAGCGCCCGGGGAGCAGAGAGGGTAAAGGGCCTTGCTCAAGGGCCCAACAGTGGCATCTTGCCCTTGAGCAAGGCCCTTTACCCTCTCTGTTATCCAGTATGAAGCATCAGCAGCATACACTTTATATATATATATAAAAAATATTAAAAGTATAGACTGCCGTGTTCGTGTTGCTGCTAGTTAACGAACACATAACCAGTATATACACAGTTATCAGCGCATTTATCGACATGCCCCCAAATCAGAAGGTCCCCAAGTGCCTTCAAGTCATGATGAAAAAATATCGTACTTATGCTACGTGTACAAATGAACGCTTTGATATTCACGAGTGCGAAACTCGTTTTTAATGAGCCCAAAGTTTCTGAGCTGATATATGTTAGTTCCAGACTGAAAGTAAGAGAATTACACATCCTGTGCTGGGTGATAAATTCACCCATTTGTTCCCACCTTATCAGAGGGGTTGCGTTGTTAAAGGGACAGTCATTACATTGGGCTTAGCCAGTATAGATCTTCTAGCGTCCAGAATTTGGGACTTCATCCTGTTTCCACATTCAATACTATTGGAAATGGGGTGAGAACAGAAGGAAATGCCAGATCTCATATCAGTGCAGTTTTTCAATGAGCCCAAAGTTTCTGACTTGGGGGGCATTGGTTGTGTTGCTGCTAATTAACCAACATGAGCAGCTTTTTTTGACACTGGGAAAGTCAAGACTGGGCTTGACGAGAAATTGAGTTTCCCACTCGTAAATAAATGCAAGTTTGTGGTGGCATTCATGTTCTCCCAAATATGATATTCCCAGCATGGCTTGAAGGCAGCACTACATCACCAACATTGGTCAAGAAGCACAACAGCACGTTGAAGAACCATGTAGTTGACCAACATTTGGACAAGCTTCTAGTGCCAAATTATCGTAATGTCATTCTTGCTCAAAAAATGTTTAACTTTAATGGAGGTCAATATAAAACGATTGAACTCTAAGCATTTTGGAGCATTTCTGTTGGTCCAGCATGGACACACTTTACACAATGTAAAGAACTACTGTCAGTTTCACATGATGTCTAAAAGGAAAAAAATGGTGAAAATGAAGATACAAGGTCTGTAATGTCAAAAATTGGTGCATATACACATCTTCAGCGTGTCCTTCTAGCTGAAATGATGATACTTTTGATATGCTTGACTTTAAATTAATTATTTCATAATATGGGGATAAATAAAGAACAATTTCTACCGTTTATGGCATTTAGCTGATCGTATCCTCTTCTTACAGTGGCAGTAAAACGTACTGCTTGGTTATGTTTGACAGTGCAAGTAATATTTTTCTGTCCTGTAAAGATTTAGCAGGTTAGATAGTGCAGTTTTTTTTTCCTATCTGGGTCAAAATGTTATTTTTAGAACAAGGCAGAACATGCAGTTGCAGGTCTTTAACTGTTTAGATTCCTGTAAAGCAAATCTGTGAGGCCTTGGACTTTGTCTGGAGTTTCAGGAGTCTTGGGCCGAACATCAGTAGCAAAGATGATTCTTCACTGATATTCCTTTTAAAATTAAGACTTTGTTTAGTTTGTCTGAAAACCAGGCCAAATCACGGGTAAATGCACAGTGAATTACTTTGTATAAAATCATTTAATTATATCTGTCCAAAATCTAGAAATAAATAGACTGGGACTTCTGTAAACAACACACTCCAGCCTGGTGTCCAGTTTCTGACCTTTCAGACATTTGTAATGTCTTTCGTCCATTAGAATAGATTAAATAAGGAGTCCTCAACGTCCAGACAGCAGTCCCCTTCATCTTAGACTTCCCCAGCAGAGCTTATCTTGGTGTCTCTGTCCCACTGACATACACTCACTGTCTTAGCTGAGCTCAGCTGTCAGATTTAGAGACTCCGTGATGCAACGGGTCAGTAAGGATCAGTTCCAGACTGATGTATTTTACTTAGGGAGGGGATTACACATCCTGTGCTGTGTGATAAATTCACCCATTTGTTCCCACCTTATCAGAAGGGTTGCGTTGTTAAAGGGACAGTCATTACATTGGGCTTAGCCAGTATAGATCTTTTAGCGTCCAGACTTTAGGACTTCATCCTGTTTCCACATTCAATACTATTGGAAATGGGGTGATAACAGAAGGAAATGCCGTAAAGTAGGCCAGGTCATAGGCTAATAATATATAATAATAATAATATATATATATATATAATACCTAATATTATAGCTAATATTAGCAGGATGAGCTTGATCTGTGAGCTTTAATTGACCATCTTAAGTGAAATACTTCAATTAGTGGTAGGCAATGTGACGATATTTGATAATTATCAGGATCTATTTTATCATTATACACTGTTTGCTTATTTGAGCATGTTATGAATATCGTCAGCACTGCAGAACACTGCATGTTTTATTAAAAATGCATAATTAGTTAGTTTAATGAGATATAGTGCAGCAGATGTTCAATGAAGATCATTGCAATCTTTTAATTAGCCACTACTAGAGCTTGTCGTTTGTGTCAAAATAGTGTTATACTTATAGTGAATAGCAAAAATGTCTTAATATAATAATTTTGCCATATCACATATAAGATCAGTTAGCTCATTTTAAAAGCCTAGAAAAACCTGATCAGTGTTCGCCTCAGCCAGAGTGTTTACGATAAGTACCAAGAGTGTACAAGAGGGTATTTCCAGTTTGCTGGACTTGACTCATGTCCAGGAGACGTGGAAGTAAGGGGAGCAGTAGAGAATTTCTGTTTAGCACATGAATATCTCAGAGCAAAGTTCACTGATGTTAGCTGAGAGTCAGTGAGTGTTTACATGCAGATATACAGACAGATGAGCAAATGCACACACACACACACAGCTTGTCCAGTCCCTGTAGAGAAGTAAACATGAACCTGTTGGCACCATGCCTAATGCCAAGCATGAACCAGAGGGGTATAAAGTTCCCCAGCATTAAGCTGTGGAGCAGTGGAACTGTGTGTGTGTGCTCTGGAATGAAGGTTGGTGCACCGTCCAGTACTTTTGGGATGAGTTCGGGGTGAGGTGAGGTGGGGTGGTGATCATCCAACATTGTAACCCCACTAAGGCCTCAGAGCCTCAGAGCAACGCTCCAAAATCTAGTAGAAAGCCTTTGTCCCTGGACAGTAGAGACAGATACTTTACCATAGCAGGCTGAAACAGGTGTCCCAATACTTTTGTCCATATAGTGAATGTACTAAACAGAAAGACACATTGTTGATGTTCATATATGGCGAATCTCTTTCACTCTTAGCACATCATTCCTACAAAGGCCTTTCCTTTTTAGTGTCCTCTCACTGTCACTGTCTCTCGTGCAGGAGAGATAAACAGGGTCAGTAGGGTCCGGCTGGGCACACAGCCAGCCGCAGGCCACACACACACACACATACATACGCGCACTCACACAGCCGCAGCTGCCCTGTTGGCCCACATTACATTACCGGCTTGGTCCATTAGAGGAACCGGACCTTGCTTGCTCTCTCTCTCTCTCTCTCTCTCGCTCTCTCTCTCTGTCTGGAGCAGTAATTGTGGAGGCTCGGCCATGCTGGCTCTGCAGGAGAATGAGGTATTGATGCAGAAATGAATGGCTCTTTTTCGGCCGTGCAGAGAGAAAAATAGCAGCTCAGTGGAGTAGAAAGGGCAGCACAGCTCTCACTGCTTTCACCCGCCTCCCTCCCTCCCTCCCTCTCTCTCTCTCTCTCTCTCTCCCCTTTTTTTCTCTTTTGCTTATATATATGGAAAGTAATGAAAAGTATTGGGCCGACACTACAGGAGCATTGGAGACTTTTAAGCGCTATGCTCTGAGCTCACCATTCGGCCCTGACCCCGCTCTGTAACTTTACGTGGTCTGACAGACACTCGGTGGCTGAGCTGCTCTCTGTGAACTGTTCCTCCTAAACTCTTCCACTGTTCAATAATAACACCACTCACAGCTGATGGAGGAAGATCTAGGAGGGAGGAAATTTCACCAGCTGACTTGTTGGCTCAGTGAGCTCTCTAGAACCACCCACTCTTTCACTAATGTGTGTAAGAAAGGCAGACTGCATGGCTAGAGGCTTGAATTTATACACCTGTGGTAATGGGATTAAATGAAACACCTGAATGTCCATATAGTGTATATCTCTCTCAAATAATAATTTTATTATTATATATAACTGTCACTGTCACACAAAAACCTTCTTTCCAAGCATTTGAATCTGGCAGTTTCAACTTTAATAAATGTAATAATAATAATTTTACTGATTTATAGAGTTAACAGGAATGTCTGTGTGTGCGCTTGTGTCTGCAGTTTGGAGTTGCTGTATTTGGGAGGGAACCTCATCTCGGAAATCCCTATGGAGCTGGCCAACCTCCCTGTCCTCAGCTATCTGGTGCTGTGTGACAACCGCATCCAGAGCATCCCACCCCAATTCACCAGGTAAACACCCCACCCCAACACACACTCTTAACCAATAGAGGGAATTCACTGATATCACGTTCCCCCTTTCAGACTGGAAACGGCCAACGGCCAGAAACAGCGATCCGACCAAATTACCAAGAAAACAACGTTCCATGGACATTCAGTGTGTAGTTAGCAACATCCAGCTAACTGAGGCTCAAATCGCACACGTTAGAGGATAAAGCCTCGTATCTGAGAGCACAGAGTCAAGTGAATGGTCTTCGCAGTGTTTTCCACTGTTTTTTAGGCTCACTGTAGTAGACTGGCTCATTTAGGTTTGCTTGCTTTCCCTTTTAATCGAACTCTGCATGCAGTGAGCTCACACTTGGGAGCTCAGTGTCTGGTGATGTCATGCTCACACCTGTTTTCAGAGCATGACCTCATCAGACAGTGAGCTCCCACACATTTCATTGTCTTTTCAATGAGTTTCTGTTTAGTTTTCAGCAGTCTGTAGAAGGAGAGCTCTGAACTACTGCTGAATACTGCTGAATCAAAATGTGCATGCCTTCTGTTGGCTGAGGGAAGAGCACCATTGCCTCCCCACATCAGTAGTAGTGTGATGTTGGTCAGCACAGGCGTCTGTAAGCTGTTGTAGCGGAGCTATATGGAGCTGCATTTTCCTCAGAGCGCGCTGGCTTCCCAGCGATGCTGCATCAGCAGCAGTTCACAAAGAGGCGGTGACTGGCTTCACATGTGTCGGAGGAGTCATGTGCTAGTCTTTATACTCCTAGTGTTGTGAGCATTGCTAGTGATGGGGGGGGAACTCGAATGAATGGGGACAGGGTAATTGGCTTTCAAAATTGGTTAGAAAATTGGGGAAAATTTTGTGGAAAAAAACATTTATCAAAATTTAGATTAGTGCAATCAGACAGACCTGCACTGCACTGTTCCCTCACTCTCACCATCATAATTCCTCCAGATCACGCCCCTTCCTCTCTTTCATGACCTCTCTTTCATTTTCTGTCTCCCTCCCACCTCCAGGCTTCATTCCCTGCGTTCTCTCAGTCTCCATAACAACCTCCTGACATATTTGCCCCGTGAGATCCTCAGCCTGGTGCAGCTCCAGGAGCTCAGTCTCCGTGGCAACCCTCTGGTCGTGCGCTTTGTGAAGGACATGACCTATGACCCCCCTTCGCTGCTGGAGCTGGCAGGTCGGGCCATCAAAACGCGCAACCTTCGCTACTCTGACGAGGACCTGCCTGCCCACCTGGTCAATTACCTGGACCTCGCCAGCAAGTGCCCCAACCCCAAGTGTGCGGGTAAGAGAAGCTGAGCAAAACCATTACAGAGAGAGAGAGAGTTTGGTTTTCCTCTGTAGTGAAGAGGCTAATTACACTTATACCCCAATAATTAGCTTCACAACACACACGTTCCCTTCACTCCTAACTATGCTGAGCAGATGTTTACTATTTTCACTTCTAAGCATCTAAAAACCATGTGCACCCTTTAGGTCTTCAGTAGAGGTATAAGGATATATCGGGACATTGACGTACTGTGATATGGTTTGTAATACTGTATCGATTCTCTGTCGCAATAGCAATTAATTAATAGTTTAAATGTAAAGATTGGTGTCAGACAGTGGTTCACTATGAGCTGTGTTTAAACCCTGACCGCCAGATGGGGCAGTGATGGCTCAGCGGTTAGAGCTCCGGGCTGTTGATGACAGGGTTGTGGGTTTGATGCCTGGGCTCGCCAAGCTGCCACTGTTGGGCCCTTCAGCAAGGCCCTTCACCCTTTTTGCTCCCTGGACGCTGGAGTTGGCTGCCCAACACACAGGGTGTGTGTGTGCTCACTGCCCCTAGATCATACATAGCACAGTGACAAATACGAGCACCTTCACATTTATATAGTAGTGTTTTACTTTGTCTGCAGATCCCACTGTTCTGATTGGCTAAAAAGTCAACTTTACTCTGATTGTATGTACACTATATGTCCAAATGTTTGTGGACACCCCTTCTAATAAATGCATAAATCTACTTTCAGTTCCCCATTGCTGATACAGATGTGCAAATGCACACACACACACACACAGCTTGTTTAGTTCCTGTACAGAAGTAATGCCAATAGAATAGGACTCTCTGGAGCAGATAAACATGAGGCTGTTGGCACCTTTCTGCCTAATGCCAGGCGTGGGCTCGAGGGGTAGAGCAGTGGGCTAGAGCAGTGGAACTGCTGTGTTCTCTGGAATGATGAACGGTGCTCCATCCAATACTTTTGGGATGAGTTGTGGAGTTGGGGATGAGGTTGGGTGCTGATCATCCAACATCCTGACCTCAATAACTCTCTTGTACCTGAATGTAATCTAATCGTCAGAGCAGTGCTCCAAAATATAGTCTCTCAGAGAAAGCCTTCCCTGGACAGTAGAAACAGCTACTTAGGAATTTAGGATTGAATAAGAAACCGTAAATGAGCAGATGTCCCAATACTTTTGTCCATATAGTCTATATGGTGTTTTTTGTGTGTTTATTGACAGTTTTGCAAGATATAAACATATATAGAGATGTTTCCTCTAAACAGTGTGCGTGTGCTCCTCTCCAGGTGTGTACTTCGACTCGTGCGTGAGGCACATCAAGTTTGTGGATTTTTGCGGGAAGTACCGCCTGCCCCTCATGCACTACCTGTGTTCCCCAGAATGCACCTCTCCCTGCAGCTCCAACCCACAGAGCGACGCTGACTCAGACGATGACCAGACCGTGCCGGCTGACCGTCTGCAGAGAGTGCTGCTGGGATAGCACTGTTTACACTCCCACATACACCCTACCTACTTTCTTTCTTGGTCTTCCTCTTTCTCTCTCTCTCTCTCTCTCTGTCTCTCTGGTGCTGCTTCACCAAACACTGAACTTTGTGACATGTTTGTCTTGTCATCTGAGGCCAAAAATCATCTTAGCCAGATTTGAAGCATGTTGAGAGTGAAGTGCTCCGGTTCAGTCCGGGGGGGGGGGGCTTTTCAACAGTACACACACTCCTAATAACTCAGATAAAAATGGGGACAGACGTTCCTTTTTCTAACCAAGTAATTCCAAGATAGTAGACTGGGGAGAGCGTAGTGGACCCGCAGCAGGTTTGCTTGCCGAGACCACTATTGTGATAGCCCTGAGAAGTCTTGGCGTTTGGCAGTAGTAATCATATGTAATTACGTATTTAATTACGTAGTTGTGTAATAAGTTACGTTCACGTTCTTTACCTACAGATTCACATCTGCACTTTCTTTCCATTAGATTTATTGTAAAAAATAAAAAGAAAAAGAAATGTATATATATATCCATCTGCAATATAAGATGGACAATAATAACGTAATCATATTAAAATCATAAAATATCTCCAACAGAAACAAATGTATTGTTTGAAAGTTCTGCAGATCTGCACGTTCGACATCATACTTCTGTTCTCACTGGAGATAACTATGACTTCCAAGGGTTAGAAAGGTGGCCTTTACCACGTGGTGCCAAAATCATCTGACACTGTTCAATACAGAGCAGTTAATAAAGTATTTAGTCGATTTTTAAACTAATTTTAACCAACACTCTTAAAAATGAAGATGCTTTGAATGGTTTTTGGAGCGATGCCGTAGAAGAACCACATTTGGTTCCATAAAGAACTACATCACATGGACAAAAGTATTAGGACACCTGCTAATTCACTGTTTCTTCTAGAATCAAGAGTATTAAAAAGAGTTTATCCTGCTTTTGTTGGAGTAACGGTCCCTACTGGCTTTCTAGTAGAATTCTAGAGAAACATTGCTATGAGGATTTGATTGCATTCAATGTCAAGAGCATTAGTGAGCCCCCAACTGATCCCAAAAGTATTGGATGGGGCACCATCATCATTCCAGAGAACCCAGTTTCACTGCTGCCCAGCTCAGTGACCGGAGGGTGGGGGGTGTTTAAACCCCTCTAGATCATTCTTTTGTGTGTGCATTTGTACATCTATGTTAGTGTGAAGGCTCACACCAATGTCAAAGTTCTTCATTACAGACCAGCTTTTTATGGAACCACAAGTGGTTCTTCTATGGCATCACTAAAAGAACTGTTTGAAGCACCTTGTGTGTTTGAATGTGCCTGGTTGATGCATGGGTTATGAACTCTTTTGAAGTGCCTAGCTCTTATGGACTTTATAGCGCTCGGTGAGAGACTCTACGTCTCCAGTTGTTGGACGTGTGGAGGGGTGGAGGTCTCTAAATGCTGTCTTCTTCTTCTTGCTAAGCAACGCACACTTTATCTACAGATTTACTGTGAAGTTAAAAAACAGAAAAATAACGAGGCCGGGAGCAAAGAAGTGATCTTGCCTTGACAGGTTGAGGTTGAAAGTTGAAAGTCTGTGTGTGTGTTTGTGTTTGTATGTGTATACGTGTGTGTGTGTGTGTGTGTATATGTGTATGTGCAAGAGAGTTCATACAGGTATGGTCTTACTAGTGGCCTTATAACAGTTTCTTGCAATTACTTTTTAGCTGTCCACTGAGGCCTTTCCCAGCGTCTGGCTGCAGTCACGCACATTTGTGAGTTGCTTTTCATGCATTTTCATGCAGTTTTTCTTTCTATAAGAAAACATGTATGCTGTCTGTGAAGATAGCTGTTACACCCCTTTTGGAGCCTAATGCTACTGACACAGGAAAGGTTGAGTTCCTGAGCTCTCCATTGATGGTAATATAACTATTTTACCTTAAAAGAAGTTAAACTCATTGCTTTAAATTGTACTCATGCTTTTGGGTAATCTTCTGCAACAGTTAATTTGCCCCCTGTTCAATTCTTATTACATCTTAACAATCAATAATTATAATCATGTAACTACTGATGATGCATTGGTTGTAGGGGTGGACAATGTTTTATATATATATATATATATATCATGTCTCCTCTGATACATGCAAGACCATCCACCGCCTCTTTTCTACCCGCCACCAGTGTAACACTGCCAGGCACCCAAAACAGTCGGAGTAACATGCCAGGTCCCCTGCTCTGCCACGCCAGCTAACAGCTGTGCCGGCCAACATCGCTTTAGGAGTGGTGAGGGGAGAGAGCATGGCCAATTGTGCTCTCTCTGGCTCAGGCTGCTGATGGTAAAGCAGCATGGCTTGGGATTCGAACTTGCGACCCCTGGGCCATAGTAGAAGCATCTTAGATCACTGAGCCACTCAGAGCCCCTGGTTGGTCAGTGTTCTTTAAGCACAGACTATATCCACGATATGTGCATCTCAGTAGCAGTAACAGGAAAAGCAGCAGTTTGTTCATATGAATAACTCTCTGAATGAAGAACTCTCATCTTATTACACATATATAATCACATTATAGAGCATATCACTGCTAGCCAATGAAATCTCAAAAATAACGACTTTACAGGAAAATGTAAAAAAAAGATGTGAACTCTAAATGGAAGTCTGTGTAAAATAAGAGTCTATTCCAAGCAATTTAGAGCATTTATATTGGTCCATTCATCCAGAATTATTTACACACTGTACAGAGCAGCTACAGAGTTCAACAGGTGGAGAAAACAAAAAATGGGCAAAATGAAGATACACGTTTCTCATTGGACAGCAGGGATATGCTTTTACAGCTGTTGAGATCAAGGTCAGGTCAAACCTAAAGCTGATACATGTGTAATTACACAAGCTGGAACAGTGACTACATCAGCAGTAGTTACGTTGTCGATGTTGCCTTGATTATTAGTGTGTAACTGCACAGTTATTACATGTGCCTAATATAAAGTGTATATATAAACTATAAACTCTAAACTCTGAACATCCGCCCGTGTTGTCAAGTACGCATCAGGACATGACTTATGTGGATTCGGCACAGCCAAATATCCCAGAATGCATTACGCACCACGCTGCTGTTCCAATTGCGAAGTTACCGAACAGCGTCCTCCCGTCATCGGGAGTTCACACACTCGCCAGTCGAACTTGCCAAGTCAGAACTACCAAGTGCACCAGTCTGAACCAGGTGTACATTGTATTGAGAATCCTCCAGTGTGTTGGGCTATGTTGAGCAGTCTGAATGTTGGACCCTCAAGTTGAGCTCCCTAATGTTCATTTCACATTGAACTTAACATTTGGTATTAGTGACTATGCAAACACAATGTGATTTGTATTTTAATCTGTATTTAACTCTTTAAACTGATGCTTTTGTACCAAGTAATCTTCTGTCATGTGTTGTAAATCTTCGTGGTACGATAGAATATATTTCATTTAAAATAATGAAGGTTGAGTTAGTCCTCACTGCTCTCACTTCTAATGGTTTTGTAGAAATGCACTTTTATCCCTAATATACAAACTTGTAA
The DNA here is from genome assembly GCF_030463535.1 of Salminus brasiliensis. NCBI lineage: Eukaryota > Metazoa > Chordata > Actinopteri > Characiformes > Bryconidae > Salminus > Salminus brasiliensis. The sequence goes on along the minus strand of NC_132885.1, from coordinate 8,239,602 downwards.
TAAAGTGTTTTATTAAAAAAATTATTTCATGTATTTTTGTTTTTTTTAACAGTGCTGTGAAAGTGTTTTCCTCCAGTCTGAATTCCTGATTTTGTGCTGCTTAGTGACATTTGTGGACTTCAGTCGCTGTTTAGATCCGGTCACAACATTTTAATAACGCTTTTGTGGAAACTTTTACGAGGCCATTATGCAAGTTTGTTTGTTTAATTAATTAATTAAGTAATTATATTTATTTATTTTAGCCGTTGTGACTGGCTTGTGTTATATGACCACCAGAGCTTTCCAAAATGGTAGCAAATGGGTTTTCAGCTCCTAATGGAGCAAAGCATTCCCAAACCATTATCCTACCACCACCATGCTTTACAGTTTGTGGGTTTGAGGTTCTTCCTTTGAAAAGCAGTGTCAGGTTTTCAACAGACAAAATGAGGCTCCTCCCATACACAGTTGTGAGCACACATGCCCAGAGCTTGGCATTCCCAGTTATCGAGCCCACAACTCTGTCATCATAACTATCTAACCTCTGCTGGAACCACTGAGCCTCCACTGATTGGTCAAGAAAGGGCGGTGGTCCAGAAAGTTAAGAACTCAGATGATCATCCACCTGAAAAAAGGTTTTTTGACAAACCTGAGACAAAACAAAAATGGCAGACACTAAGTTCCTTGAGGAACCTTTGGAGATTCTTCAGTTTTCACAGTGAAACTGTGGAGGGAAAGGAAAACCTTCAGGAAAAGAAGGTTCCTTAACTTTTTAGAAGCACCTTAAGAGGTGTTTCAAACTGAAGAACCTCTAAAAGTTCCCCAAAGATCTAATACTTTTAACAAGCATAGGCAACATCAATGATCAGCCATTCTTGCTTTAAAGAAGAAGGCATTTTTGCCACTGCTGGTAGACCTGTATGACCGTATGCTTCCTTCACACTATGGTCTTTGGCACGTCCAAATGCAATCACTGCTTTATGCCAATCATTTGCTTTACGGCCCATTTTCCAAACATCCAACGAGACACTCACTGCACTGCATCATCTCTTCTCAATCTACGAAACCCATCACACACCTTCAGGTATTTATAGCCCGGGCTATGGATAAGAGCGTCAGCTAAATGCCATAAATGTCCTCGTGCAGCACCATCTGCAGGAGCTTAAAGGTATTACCACCCTAAACACGGAAGGGAGCTTCTTTTGCTGCAGTTTTGGCCTTTTGTGTCTCAAAGAACACCTGAGGACTGATTCCACATCAGCTGGCCTGGTCGCTCGGTTATGGAGGTGGATCTAAAAGGTAACTCTGGATTTCTTCTCTCATTATTGCAGTTATGCATCTCTGTACTTGTATCACCTGTTATACCTGGGATTAAATGACATTACTGACATTTTCTAAGGACTTTGTTTATGAGCTCCTTACTTTTATCTGGCTCTGCTGTGTATTTTTTTTCTTCCACAGAGCCCATAGAGCAGATGCTTCTCAGCTTGGTAAAGGGTATGTAGTTCATCATGTGCCTGGTTAGTGTGCAAGGCCAGGTTTCCTGCATTACCATATGAATGGCCGACGCTTCAGTGCTACTGAATACAGAAAGATCTCCTTTTCACCTCACATCCCAAACTTTTAGTGCATTACAACACACTCTTTCTCTCAGCTCAGAATCACGCCAGGACCCACTAACGCAAATCGCTCTCTATTCTTACGTTCCCCCCATTCCGATGTGTGAGAGTGCTGTCGGGACTTTGATGGCTTTGAAGGACAGATATGTTGTTTGCTCTGTGAGCTCTTTGACCGCTTTTTAGGCTCTTGTTGGAAGCTGTAAGCCCCCTGGTGCCCCCGCTGAGGTTTTTCTCTCCGCTTCAGAGTTTCTCTCTGTGTGGTTTAGTCAGTGGGTGTTTATGTCTCTTTCTCTGGTGATTACCCAACAGTCTTTAAGTCTATAAATGAAGGCTGAAAGCCCACAGACATGCTTTTCTTTACACTTGCACATTACAAATGTGCACAGAAGAAAGCAGCAGTCGCCTGTTGTGCTGATTTACACTATGCTGCATCCTTTCATGAATTTTGTTAGACACTGGGGTGGTTATAGCACTAGACAAGAGTAGACAACTACCTTGGGCCCTTATAGACTTAGAGCCCCATGGAAATACAAATTGGACATGCAGTATTTTTACACCTTAGCAACACCATATCACCCGCCTAGCAACAACACCTTGGATATCTTAGCAATCACGTAAGACACCATTGGTATTACTGCATAGCAGCAAACCTAGAAACCACCTGAGACACCATAGCAACCATTAGCAAAACATACCAGTGATTTCACACCACATGTGAAGCATGGTGGTGGTAGTGTGATGGTATTGGAGAATTATTTAAGATAAATGTCTGATTAACACCTGGGACATCTTAGTAATCCCCTGAAATACCATAGTAACTGCATAGCAGCAAACCTAGAAACCACATGGGATACCATAGCAACCACTTAGCAAAACATATCAATGGTTTCATGCCGATTGTGAAGCATGGTGATGGCGGTGGAATGGTTTGGGGATGTTTTGCTGCATCAGGAGGTGGACATCTTTGCTGATCATAGTGTCTGATCATCTATTTACGAGCTGAGGCTGAAGTTCAGGTGGGTCCTGCAACAAACTGACCCAAGGCACAGAACCCAGCCTAACGTTTGGAATGGCCTTGTCCTAGTGACCACAAATGATTCATGTAATTGTCTTTGTCTTTGGGACGTAAAAGACAACAGTAGACGGTGAAGCTAAGTACAGAGGACCTTTGGGCTATAGGTAGGTGCGTCCCCGCAATAGGTGAGAATAAAGATGAAGAAGGGAGGAGACAGGGACGTGGAGGCTGCAAAGCTGTTTGACGCAATGATGGAGAGAGAATGAGGATTTATATTGGGGCTGAGTGGGAGGAGTTTGTGGGATGGACCTCCCTAAAGGCATTAGGATAACTCCAGTAAAGGCATTATAACACATTATTCCATGTAAAGCAAGAGTTTAAGACTTGGTGGAGACAAAAGGTATGAGAGAGCCAGAATGAATAGATTTTAAAGTATGTATCCAGGGGCCCCATTCCTGTGTTTTGGCTAGGGCCAAATCCACCCCTGCACACACAGCTTGTATAATCTCCAAGGAAAATCATTGTCAATAAGAACACATGCGCCTAAGGCACCATGACCAATGCCAAGAGCAAGGGAAACCAACCAAAGGCAAAGTCTTAGTCAAAAGAGGGATGGGTCCTCACACAAATCCACTGTTTGATAAAAATGAAGCACAGTTAGTCCTATAATCACTTAAGAATTGTCCATTTATGTTCTTTCATAGCTTTGCTTTCTTCGCTGTCGTCAAAAAAATGTGGAAAGCAGTCAAAAATAAGAGCTGTGGGTAGCTGTCTGTCCAGCTTTATTGAAGTACCACAGCATCAACCCCACTGTCCAAATGTTTGTGGACACCCCTTCTAATGAATTCGTTCAGCTACTTAAGGTGCACCCATTGCTGACTTGCACACACAGCTTGTCTAGTTCCTGTAGAGAAGTATTGCCAGTAATATAAGACTCTGTGGAGCAGATAAACATGAACCTATTGGCCCCATGCTGCCTAATGCCAGGTGTGGGCTAGAGGGGTATAAAGCCCCCAGCATTGAGCTGTGGAGCAGTGGAAGACCTGTGTTCTCTGGAATGATGGATGGAGCTCCCTTTAATACCTATGGGATGAGTTGGCTAGTTGGAGATGTTGAGGTGGTGTGGTGATCCTCCAACATCCAATATTACTTACGCTCTTGTCGCTAAATGCAATCAAATCCTCACAGCAATGCTCCAGAATCTTGCAGATTCTTCTCTGGACTGTAGAGACAGTTACTCCAACAAATACAGGAGAAACTCTTTTCAACACCATTGATTTCGTAAAAAACAGTGAATGAGCAGGTGTCCCAATACTTTTGTCACACGTAAATGTAAATTCACGCACATGCTCCAATTCATTTCGGTTCACTCCTGAACTTCACACACCAGTTTTGTTCTGTGCATGCGTCTACCTGTACACAGCAGACTGGATCTCTGACCACAGGAATGCACTGCCAGACAATAATGCGGGTAAACGCTGGCTGGTCCTTCAATGTTTTGGAGAGCAGTGTGTGGAAAAGAAGAGATGGTGACTTGGGCTTACAGATCTTTATTTGTGAAGAACTTCCATCTATGTCTGATTCTGCTTGAATCCTTGCTTCATCAAAGCAGCAGCACTTTTACTTGAGTACGGGTGTAGGCTACCCTACCCACCTCTGGTTTCCTAACATGCCATGGTCTCTGGAGGTGCCTGAGAGAGGGTGTGTCTCCTGCACCCGAATGGAGATAACCAAGCAACAGCCAGATGAGTGTGTGTGTGAGATGAACATAAGCACACATGTTTGTGTGGAAGCCTGCTGTCACCTGCAACCTGACCCAGGAAGCCACGTGGAATACGCCAGGATGAAACCCAATCGGTCCTGTTTAAACTGCTGTAAGAGGAGAACGGTGAACAAAGTGAAGCCCTCACTGACGTCCAGCACTCCATCAGCAGGAGAGGCGTCCATTTAGAACTGGTGACCAGTGGTGGAGCCGTTAACCTGGGTGTCAAGCCCACTGGTGCCTCGACATACCTGGAAGGATGGAGTACGGCCTGGGCGATGGACTGACGATCAGCCGAGCGGCCTTACTTTGAGATAAGCATCTGTGGAGATTGCCCCGAGCTCTTCTCTTGCTGCTGATGTTACTGCGGGTAAGACATGTGGGGTTAACCCCTTTGTATATCCACATGCTGAGACTGTTTAGGCTCTTCAGGGACACACGTAAATGATTGAGGTGTTATTCAGTCAGGGGATTGAGAACTCCTGGTGTCTAGGTGTTACATGGAGATCTAACATCTGGATGGAGTTGTATTGTGCACAGGAACATTAAGAACTTTTCTAAGTATGATATTTTGATATTAGTGAGGAATTCTTACTGTTACTTGCTTAAAAATATAATGAACATATTTTAATAATCCTGGAGCTAAAGTGCTAAAGTACTGATGTTTATGTCATCTCACAGTTTTAAAACTGGATTTAAAGGTATATTTCCCTTTTCTCTTCTCTGGGATACTGTGTTTACTTAAAATATTAATAATAGCTTTAATAATTTGTCTTATTTATAGAGCCCTTTCATACAGGAAGCAGTTCAAAGTGCTTTACATGCAATTCTTTAGCAGTAATAAAAGTTAAAAAGAAAGAATGTAAAGAGTATTAATAAAATCAACAAGACAATAAGACATTCTTATAGACAATAAGAAATTTTTTTTATAAAAGTTATTATAAATTAAAAGGTAGCGATTTAAACATGGGACTGAGTTCCTCTTAGTAGCATGAAAACAGACTTGCTGTAATTACCCAAGGATTTGCAGGAAGCCACAACCTGCAGATCTAAGATCATGTTGAAATCTAAACTGATCAGTCATAACATTAAATCTACCTTCCTAAACATTGAGATGGTCCCTCACATGCCACCAGAAAAGCTCTGATCCATTGAGGCATGGACTCCACATGACCGTCCTGTGGCATCCGGCACCAAGACATTAGCAGCAGATCCTGTAAGTCCTGTAAGTTGTGAGGTGGGGCCTCCATGGATCACATCACGGATCACTGGCATACCAGTAAAAAAACAACAAGACCTACCTGATGTTTTGGAGATGTTCTGACCCTCGTCTAGATCGTCTAGCCACTTTTTGCTGTCTCAGATCTGTCTGCTCGCCTGTTTTACCTGCTTTTAACACATCACCTTCAAGAACTGACTGTTGACCTGCTACCTGATATGTAGATCCACCTCTTTGACGGGTTTCATTGTAACAAGATAATCAATGTTATTCACCAGTGGTTCTAATGTTATGGCTGATCAGTGTATGCTTTAAACAGCTTCACAATATGGACATAAATCATGGAAGCAAGTCTGTTTCTGTATAGAGTAAATGCAATATGCCTTATGATATGTTCATGTAAAACACATTGGTGGGCTAGTACACACTTGTATAAGGGTGGTCTGTGACTGTAGAAGTCAGAGGTATAATAGCATAGCCTGAATACTACAGTGCGCATATTCCAGGGGGGTCAGAAAAGGGGCTTTGCACAGAGGCAAAAGATTGCTTTGTCTTTCAGGACAGAGATATGCTGTTCAGCTTCCTTAGACCATGAACCCTGGAGAACAAATGCAGTAAACTCTCATGTTCTGTCAGGGGCTTCCGGACATACCGTTCAGTGCATCATTGTCTTGAAAGTAATGGAAGATCAACCACAAGCTGCGCTAACCTGATGCAGTTTGCAGTATGGCTTGGGTTTGGTCTCTTACAACATTGCCGTAATTGCTTTAATTGATGAAAATGCCTGCACTGAAGCCTGCTGCTGCTTATTGTGTCAGTCGGCAATCTTTGGCTATAAGAAATTGGGCAATAGTGTGTTGTCTAGTCAATGTAAGCTTTGGTTTTGAAGGTCTATGTTTTCTACGTTGAATGTTACCCATCTTCTGCTGGCTGGCCTGGATGAAATATTTAACAGGGCTTTGCAACTCGAGTCTGGAAGCATTACATCCACTCTGGGTCTAACCTGATCTGAGGCCTGAGCTCTGATCCTCATCCACACGATATTATGATCCTCATCAAAGCTGCACTGTGGGAACCAATCCGCATCCACATACAGCAGCAAATGTCCAGCCATTACTTCAGACCCCTATGCAGGCCCTGGACCCTCAGCTACTCCACAGGGATGATGTTACATGCAGGATTGTCTCTGTTGTTTCAGTTGTAAATCCTAAGCTATATGATACATGGTATAATATAGTATGAATTATATAACATACAGTCATGGTCAAAAGTATTGGCACCCCTACACCCCTACACTGGAAATGTATTGCAGTAACACATGCTTTGGTACTGGTATTGCATTGGAACAGCCCAAAAACAGAGAAAACATGTCAAATCTGAAGTCAGTCCACACAGAAGTCTACACTGTGTGCAGAATTATTAGGCAAATGAATATTTTGATCACATCCTTTTTATACATGTTGTCCTACTCCAAGCTCTATAGGCTTGAAAGCCAACTACCAATCAAGTAAATCAGGTGATGTGCATCTCTGTAATGAGAAGGGGTGTGGTCTAATGACATCAACACCCTATATAAGGTGTGCTTAATAATGAGGCAACTTCCTTTCCTTTGGCAAAATGGGTCAGAAGAGAGATTTGACAGACTCTGAAAAGTCAAAAATTGAGATGTCTTGCAGAGGGATGCAGCAGTCTTGAAATTGCCAAACGTTTGAAGCCTGATCACCGAACAATCAAGCGTTTCATGGCAAATAGCCAACAGGGTCACAAGAAACGTGTTGAAAAAAAAAAGGCGCAAAATAACTGCCCATGAATCAAACGTAAAACTGCCAAGATGCCATTTGCCACCAGTTTTGCCATATTTCAGAGCTGCAACGTTACTGGAGTATCAAAAAGCACAAGGTGTGTGATACTCAGGGACATGGCCAAGGTAAGGAAGGCTAAAAAAACGACCACCTTTGAACAAGAAACAGAAGATAAAACATCCAGACTGGGCCAAGAAATATCTTAAGACTGATTTAAGGTTTTATGGACTAATGAAATGCGAGTGACTCTTGATGGGCCAGATGGATGAGTCGAGGCTGGATCAGTAAAGGGCAGAGAGCTCCACTCAGACGCCAGCAAGGTGGAGGTGGGGTACTGGTATGGGCTGGTATCATCAAAGATGAACTTGTGGGACCTTTTCGGGTTGAGGATGGAGTGAAGCTCAACTCCCAGACCTACTGCCAGTTTCTGGAAGACACCTTCTTCAAGCAGTGGTACAGAAAGAAGTCGGTATCGTTCAAGAAAAACAGGATTTTGCAGAACAGAATTGCATCCAAATACTCCACAGCGTGGCTGGCCAGTAAGGGTCTAAAAGAAGAAAAAATGATGACATGGCCCCCTTGTTCACCTGATCTGAACCCCATAGAGAACCTGTGGTCCCTCATGAAATGTGAGATCTACAGGGAGAGAAAACAGTACACCTCTCTGAACAGTGTCTGGGAGGCTGTGGTGTGTGCTGCACGCAGTGTTGGATGGAAGGCTTTTGAGTGTCCTAGTAAAGAAAGGTGGTTATTGGTCACTGATTTGTTTTTGGTTTTGTTTTTGAATGTCAGAAATGTTTATTTCTAAAGTTTGTGTTATATTGGTTTACCTGCTGAAAATAAACAAGTGAGATGGGTATATATTTGTTTTTTATTAAGTTGCCTAATAATTCTGCACAGTAATAGTTACCTGCACAAACAGATATCCTCCTAAGATAGCCAAATCTAAAAAAAAACACTCCAGCTTAAAAAATATTAAGCTTTGATATTTATGAGTCTTTTGGGTTGATTGAGAACATAGTTGTTGTTCAATAATAAAAAGAATCCTCTCAAATACAACTTGCTTAATAATTCTGCACACACTGTAAAATAATTGATTGATGAAAATGACAAAATGATTGGCACCTTTTTTTAAGAAAATTGTAAGAAATAATTGGATTATCATTTGTATTTGAAGCACCTAATGGGTGCTGGAAGTATAGAAATTTACACATATAACCAGTTTGAATGGAGAAAAGATGGCTCAGGCTTTGTGTGGAGAAAAGTCAGAGGGATGTCAAAGGATGTGAGACCCTAAACTGTGGAAAAGTATGGAAAATCTCAAAGCTACAAGTCCATCTCCAAAGTTCTTAATGTTCCTGTGTCGACTGTGCGCAACATCATTAAGAAGTTTGCAGCCCGTGGCACCGTAACTAACCTCCCTGGATGTGGATTATATTTACATTTACATTTAGGGCATTAAGCAGACGCTCTTATCCAGAGCGACTTACAAAAGTGCTTCACTATTTACCCCAAAATAACCTCAGCTAGTTTGAATAGACTAAAAATTCAAAGAAACCTCTAAGCTTAGACTCTACTAAATATAGAAATCAATATGGAGACCATAATACTCTACTATTTGCCCAAGTATTCTCTGAAGAGGAGGGTCTTCAGTCTGCGTTTGAAGACAGAAAGCAACTCTGCTGTTCGGAAACCCAGGGGAAGTTCGTTCCACCATTTCGGTGCAGGACAGAAAAAAGCCTGGGCGCTCGTCTTGGATGGAAGAGGAAACTTGATAGAAGATTTTGCTATGAAGGATCGTTTGAATGGTGGCCAAAGAACCTCAATCAACTTCCAAACAAATTCAAGCCGATCTGCAGATTCTTCCATCCAAGACAAGCGTCCAGGCAAACTCGCATTATCCGTCGTCATCTAAATGGAATGGACACACCGTGGAGACCCCACTGTTGAGCTAACCTAAGGAAGCCACAGTCCTTCTGGGAGAACATTCTGTAGGCCTTTAAAGTAAAGAACACCCTACGGCCCCAACAGTCAAACATGGTGGAGGTTCAGAGATGTTTTGGAGTTGTTTTGCTGCTTGTGGCACTGGGTGTCTTGACTGTGTGCATGGCATTATGAAATCTGAAGACTACCAAGGAATTATGGAGAGCTGGGGGGGGCAGGTCTCAGAAAACTGAGATTCTCTGACAGAGGTCATGAGTCTTCCAGCAGGACAATGTCCCAAGGCATACTTCATCAAGCACCCAGAAATAGTTTAAGGCTAGAGAGTGGCCAGCAATGCGTCCAGATCTAAATCCAGTTCAGCAAATCTGATAAATCTGGAGATATCTTTTGGGTCACAGTTTTCATATAATTTTGTCTCTCAGTTTACATCAAGTCAATTCAATCTCTTCAGTGTTTTAACCCTTGAGGTCACCACTTTTTACTGGACATAGGTTTCAGACCTTAAAAACATACAATTATTATATGGTAGTATATATCTGTCAGAAACAGTCTGTTATCACTGTGATCTGAAGATAACTGGATAAAATAGGAAGTCACATCATACCTGCCTAACAAATTCCAGCTAGAACTGAACATTGACACCTGCTGGTGGATTATCACACCAACACACCGTGTCTGTCCAGCAGAACAGTGTAGAACTCTGGTTCATCATCATGGTTTGTGCTATTCTAACACATTTGCACAAATTCAACTCTTGAAGGCTTTGGGAGGCGTAAGCAGGTGGGTTTAATGAGGAGCAGTGCTACACTACAGTGCTGGAACCTGAAACCATGGCCAAGCAGTCTTTACTTGTGGGCCAGTTCAGGGTTATGGTGGGATGAGACAAGGCCATGACAAGAGCAGAAGAATGCCTATGTATAAAGCTACTTGGCTTTATATCCATTAGTATCTCACTTTTAGAGCTATCAGTATCTGCCTCTAGAGGGCAGCACTGATAATGTGTGTTTACTGAGCTCAAGCTCTGTCTGTATTCAGATGGTAGTTAGTTAGTCATGAAATTCAATGCTTTATATTGATGGTATATTAATGTTGGCAGCTGTGGCCTAAATGTTAGAGAAGCAGGCCTGGAAGATGGAAAGCTCACCAGTTTAATCCCCTGGTGGGGATTTTACAGAATGACATTAAAATGTAGAGAGTAGTATGAACAATAATTAATTTACCCAAAGTTTCCATCTAATGAATTTTCTGAAGAAAAAAAAATCTCACCCACCCCAAAATGATTTGCATAATGTCAAAGAGTCAGAGGGACATGTCCCCAACCCCCCAGCATGCAACTACACTGTACCTATTTACTGCAACTAAGACTATACCTAGAATGATGTGTTAACAAATTCACACATGCATGCAATTTTTTTTATTATAATAATTAATATTCACAAAGTGAAGTGTAGTTACAGTGGGCTGGGATGGGCAAACGTGATGTAAGTCATTTATCCTTTCTTCACTGTAAAAATAAATACTGTAAATTAACAGCACGTTGTCAGTTGTCATTAAAATCAGTTGTCAGTAGTTTGAAGTATTGTAAATTAACATTATAATACTGTAAACTATTTTACTGTCATTTCTAGGGCTACAAATCCTAGTAATAACTGTGAATTATACAGTATGATCCTGTTTATATACACTCTACACTAAAAACTATCTTACTGTAAAATTACAGTAAGTTGCCATCAACTAAAATTGCCTGTAAGAGTACTGTAAAATTGGCATTGTGAATTATTTTACTGTAATATTACAGAGCTACAAATCCCAGTAATAACTGTAAACTGTAAAAAGAGTATGATCCAGGTTATCTACAATAAAATCAACAGTTGCTAAAAAGTACAGTAAATGTTTGACTACAGTAAAAGCTTTCTTAAATCAATGTTAAACGACAGTCAAAATTATTATTTTCTTGTAAACTAATGAATTAACTGATGAAAACTGCTTACATATTTTACTTACATCTCTATACAAAAAAAAATATATAGTATATAGTATATATACACCCTTCCCATGCTTCAAAGGGTGTGAAACTGCGGAATACGGTAATATGCAGTCATTTCTGAATACCGGATGTTATTGTAAATATTTACTGTAATAATTACAGCACTTGTTTACAGTGTACATATTTGTACATGTAGCATCTTTGGGACACAAAGGGCTCACTAATCTTGCAGTCACATACTGTATCTAACCCCTGTTTGCCCCAGGCAGCTCCCACACTTGATATAGTGAGGCAGGAAAATGACCAATTTCCCTTCAGTCTGGTGTTGGGTGTAACACAAGCCTCCTAGTACACAGTTTTAGAGAGAAGAGGTACCAAACAGAAGGCTGTGAAGGGTTGTGGAAGTCCGGGCTGCTAAATTAAAAGTACTGTGCCTTTCATTATGTGTGAAAATCACTAAGTGTTCCTAATAGTATATATGCAAATATTATATCCTAGTATATTTAGTGTCGCGAGAAAGAGGGCCGCTCTGGCAGCCAAGTGGCTTCACCTCGCTGTGTTTAGAGTGACGTTCATCAGCAGGTCTGTGGGCGGCACTCCCTCTGCAGGAATGACCCCGTAAATTCCCCCCGGGACGTGTTAATGACAGCTTTCGTTATCCTGGGGTGGGAAGAACAAGAGCTTCAGATACGTAGGAAAACAGAGGAGAACAGAGTTCTCTACGCATGATGGCACTTCTACAGAAACCACTGAGATGGTGATGCGCACATGTCTGGACATAGTACAGCAGAGGTGCTGCAGTCTCTCCCTGTCTCCATCTCTCTCTCTCTCTCTCTCTCTCTTTCACCCTTTCTCTCTCTAAGTCTCTCTTTCACACACACACACACACATATATACACCTGTGCACAGTGGAGCCGGTGACAGTCATAAACATGCATTGCTTTCCGTTGGCCCAGCTGTGTATTATGATAGGACAGTATTTATTTGAACAGTGAGCGGCCAGTGTTGGCATACACCCTGTCCCGCGAGAGCTCTCCATGAGAATCAGCTTCTGTCACAGAAATCATGAACTGAACTGGATAAACAGTGATGCAATAAGCAAACTTTGTGGGCCAGGAGATGCTCCCAATAGAAAAACATAAATATACTGTAAAAAAAAAACGGTTTACAGTTTTTGATGTTTTCATATTTTGCCCCATCTGTTGCTTTTACCCAACACAGTGTTCAGCATAGTGCTCTGCTCTACAAATTACTCTGGACATTTATCTGCAGTTTTTACTTTGCAGATTCTGTGATTTCACAAAACCCAACAGACACATTTTACATATACGCTATGGGCAAAAGTATTGGGACACTTGCTTATTCAATGTTTCTTCTGAAATCAAGGATATTAAAAGAGTTTATGCTTCTTTTGTTGGAGTAACTGTCTCTACTGTCCAGGAAATCACACTTTCTGCTAGATTTTGGAGGAGCATTGCTGTGAGGATTTGATTGCATTTAACGACAAGAGTGTTAGTGAGGTCAGGATGTTGGATGATTACCACCCTAGCTCATCTCCAACTCCCCAACTCATCCCAAAAGTATTGGATGAAGCACCAACCACCATCATTCCAGAGATCACAGTACTTCCACTGCTCCACAGCTCAATGCTGGGGGGCTTTATACCCCTCTAGCCCACGCCTGGCATTAGGCAGCATTAGGCAGCAATAGGTTCATGTTTATCTGCTCCAGAGAGTCCTATTCTATTGGCAGTACTTCTCTACAGGAACTACACAAGCTGTGTGTGTGTGTACATTTGCACATCTGTGTCAGCAATGCATTCGTTAGAAGGGGTGTCCACAAACATTTGAACGTTCACAGTGAAGTTATAAGGTTTTTTTTAATGAGGAATGATACAGGGCAACCAATCAGAGCAGAGCTCATTTGCTTATCAGACTGAAAGGTGCAATAGTTAAGCCTGTTTGCTACAGTCACAAAGTCATAAAGGTTTCTGCTGTGGTGAGGTTGTGAATAAGTTGATGAGCTCTGCTCTGATTGGCTGGTTTATGGCCCCTGCTCACACAGGAGCCGCATAGCACAGCACAGCTTAGCTTTCAGCATTTATTTGTCATTATTCACATGTTTGACCAGGTAGTGCTGCTGTCCTGTCCTGCGATGTTCTGTGCGGTTAGCTTTGCTGAAGGAAGCCAGCAGGCAAGGGTTAGCTTGTAGCCTAGCACAGAGATCTGCTCACTTCCCTAGCTTTTGCTTCTTTGCCCTGCTTTTGACTCCCCCGTCCTCAGATTAGGTCTCAGGAAAAGCTGTAACAGTTTTGGGGTTTGGAAATTGAGTCGTCCTACAGCTCTATTTTGGTTCCCCTTTTTTTCCCCCTAATTTGGTACTGCCAATTAACCCACCCGTTTATAGCTTCCCCTATCACTCGTGATGCTGCCGACATTAGGAGGGTAAAGGCTAAACACGTGTCTCCTTTAATACATGCAAAGCCAGCCACCACCTCTTTTCAAGCTGCCGCCAATTCTGCATCGCCGGACAGCCGACATGCTCGGGGGAAAGTGCCGGGTCCCCAACTCCACCACACCAGCTAACTGACGCCTGCCGGCCAACATCACTTAAGAGTGATGAGGGGATCTACCCACTGGGAAAGAACATGGCCAATTGTGCTCTCTCTGACTCCAGCCACTGATGGCAAAGTGACACGGCTTGAGATTCGAACTGTCAAATGAAGACACATCAGTGTTTGCAGTTCGATGGTTCCAATGGTACGTCCACGGTACTTTCATGAACCGAACTCTCATTATTAAACTATACCAAGGAAAATACAGCTTTCAATGCTGGCTTTGCATGTATTAAAGGAGACACGTGTTTAGCCTTTACCCTCCTAATGTCGGCAGCATCACGAGTGATAGGGGAAGCTATAAACGGGTGGGTTAATTGGCAGTACCAAATTAGGGGGGAAAAAGGGGAACCAAAACAGAGCTGTAGGACGACTCAATTTCCAAACCCCAAAACTGTTACAGCTTTTCCTGAGACCTAATCTGAGGACGGGGGAGTCAAAAGCAGGGCAAAGAAGCAAAAGCTAGGGAAGTGAGCAGATCTCTGTGCTAGGCTACAAGCTAACCCTTGCCTGCTGGCTTCCTTCAGCAAAGCTAACCGCACAGAACATCGCAGGACAGGACAGCAGCACTACCTGGTCAAACATGTGAATAATGACAAATAAATGCTGAAAGCTAAGCTGTGCTGTGCTATGCGGCTCCTGTGTGAGCAGGGGCCATAAACCAGCCAATCAGAGCAGAGCTCATCAAGTTATTCACAACCTCACCACAGCAGAAACCTTTATGACTTTGTGACTGTAGCAAACAGGCTTAACTATTGCACCTTTCAGTCTGATAAGCAAATGAGCTCTGCTCTGATTGGTTGCCCTGTTGCCCTCCATTCTAGGGCACCTTTAAGGGTTAAAGGAAGGTTAGAAAGTGCTCATACATGAGTTACCACTGTTTTTTCTTGGTGCATAAAACCACACAAACGTCATAAGTGGACGTTATGAGGCGAGGGAGGATAAACGGCAGAAAAATGTAGGATATGAACCCTTTAATCATTTTCACTTGTTAAACAACCATTCATTTCAGTGTATGGAAGGGGTGTGCCTGCTGTTTAGTACTATAATTTTAAATCCTTGGGAAAAAGATGCCCTATGCCAGTAGCAGTGTCTCAGCTAAGCCCCCAACGGTGGGGTAAACACGCGTGCACACCCCGTAAAGAAAACCTTCCAGCGCATGCGCACTGGATCCGCCTGCAACCCACCAATTACCCCGCGCTGTTCCAGCCCATTTCCATCCCTCTCTCTCTCTCCTCTCCCTCTGTCTCTCTCTGTCCCGCTTTCACACTCACTGAAGGGGACTGGGACTGACGTTACGCACGGTGACATTACTTCCAAGGCAGCGTTCAGATCTGTCACATGTGGTGTTTTCTACCTTTAACGCCATGCGCTAGCCGGGGTTCGTTTGGTTTCGATTCACCAAGGATGGCGCGAAGAAGGAGGAAAAGTTTGTGGATGATCTGCTACTCGTCACGCCTTTGCTACAGGTTTGTCAACTCTTGGAGAACTTCTTTTTTGTCCATGTGTGGGTTTGCTGCTGGAGGTATGATGAAAATGCGCGTAAATTGGGCTCAAAGCTGTGCGTAATGGTGGCGTAAATGTGTGCGTAAAGCGCGTAAACATAGAAACCTATACATTTTCCTCAACATGTGATGGGTAAACATATAAATATGATATTTAAAATAGTCATAACTATTGCTTTGCATGGATCTAGCCTTCTTTTGGCACATGAAAGCCAGTGGTATTTGGCACATGGACCAAACTTAAGTTAAGAGTGGCCGAGATCACTCAGACCTTCATTCATTTTCCATCCACTCTGTTGAGACTTGTTGGTAAAGGCACCAAATCTGACACATAGTTTGGTAACGAACCTGCAGGCTCTGTAAACACGATTTGTGAATATGTATAACCATAAGTCACCAACCTGGTTGTTGGTTAGCATTCGCACCAAAACAAACATTGGCTTAAACTGATACACGACCAAACAAGGCAGATTATAGCCCAAAAAATCTGAACAATGTTCTTCAGTGGGGCTAACAATAGGTTATGGTATATTTTCAAAGCAGATGAAGTGGCAGGGGTGCAGCTTAACTGGCATTCTTCCTCGATCAGCTCAGATTAAATTGCTAATAGGATTACAGAGTGATGGGGAATGTTTCAATATTACCCCCCTCCCCAAAAAAACCACACCGTCTCATTCAACTGCTCAACTGCTCCACAAGAGCTTAATCTTCAGAGAAGGATCAGGAAAGAAAGAGTCAGAGAGTGAGATATTGAGTTTGTGTGGTCAACTGGATAAAAGTGCCAACACATCTAATCTAGTGGAAAATGCCAGCCTGTGTTACACACTTCTACTTCTACTCCTAGATTTCCTAGAGCAGGCCTAGATTGAGCTGTGAGATTTGTGAGATTTAGGCCTGGTCTATTGATAAAGGGTACAGACTGCTATACCGTCTATAATAAAGCCATGTACAGTGAACTGCAGTAGGCTGGAGAAGCAGTTTCCATTGTGTTTGGCCTTTTTTCCTCTGCATTGCTTTTTAATGGCGGGTAAATCCTCTTCAACAGGAAAAGACACACACTTCTGTCAGCGCCCACCAAATCCCACCAGCAGCATGTGTTATTTTAACCCTTAGGGAAAGAGACCTGCCTGGCCTACAGTGAAAAGGCTTCTCTTTGTGTAGATCATTTTCAGTAAAATAGCTCGGCTGTATTGTCTGACACACTTTTAAGGCCTATTGTAGTTTACGAGCTTTAAGGACCTGTAAAGTCTAGTCAGGTTGAGTGTACAAGTACACAGCAGAGCAAAACTGCTATAATAAATACAGACAGAGAAGCAGACTGGACAGTGTAGCACAGACTACTGAGTTCAGCCGTGTATCTCCTCCTCTGCTGCGTTCTCTTCTCGGGCTTCCTGTAGCTGGCCTGACGCTGGCCTACAAAGCCAGGAATGGACCAGCCCCTCCGTACTTCATGGCAATGGTCAAAAGCCCTCAGTTCCAAGAGCCCTTCGAGCTTCAAGTATGGCTCGGCTCGACCCGCCATCCCCTTAGATCCATGGAAGACGAGCGTCCAGGCTTCTTTCTGTCCTGCACCGAAGTGGTGGAACGAACTCCCCCGGGTGTCCGAACAGTAGAGTCCAACGCTTGCTGTCTTCAGACACAGACTTCTGAGAGTACTTATGCCAAATGTAGTGCAGAATGCTGTGGTCTCCATTCTGACCTCTGTATTCAGTAGTAACTAAGCTTAGAGGGATCTTCAGGATCCTAGCTGATACAAACTGGCTAAGGGTATTTCTGAGTAAACAGTGAAGCACTGTTGTAAGTTGCTCTGGATAGGAGAGTCTGATAGACGCCTTTAATGTAAATGTAATGAATTTGAGTGGTGAGAGTAAAGAGCAGTGACACACTATAAGGACAAAAGTAATGGGACACCTGCTCATTCATTGTTTTTTTCCAAAATCAAGGGTATTAAAAGCAGGTTATCCAGATTTAGTTGAAGTAACTGTCTCTGCTGTCCAGGGAAGAAGGCTTTCTACTAGATTTTGGAGGAGCACTGCTGTGAGGAACTCCCCAGCTCATCCCAAAAATATTGGATGAAGCACCAACCATCATTCCAGAGATCACAGTCCTTCCACTGATCCACATATCACTGCTGGGGGGCTTTATTCCCCCCCTAGCCCACACCTGGCATTAGGCATAGTGCTAGTAAGTACATGCATATCCACTCTGGAGAGTCCTATTCTATTGCCAGTACTTCTCTAGAGGGGTCAGACAAGCTGTGTGTTGTGTGCATTTGCACATCTGTGTCAGCTATAGGTACAACGTTAAGTAGCTGAATGCATTCCTTAGAAGGGGTGTCCACAAACATTTGGACATATAGTGTATGGTGACATATAAGGTGTTGCACAGCAGTCACTGAACTAGACAGTGCAGCTTAGCAGCAGTAGTAGTCTGCAAGGAGGGCAGCATGGGAGGCGCAGCACTGCAGAGGTGTGTGTGTGTGTGTGTGTGAGTGTGGTGGTGAAGGGGTCAGTTCAGTGCCTGTGTGATGAGGAGTCTAAAGGCCTTATTATGTGTGTGTGTGTGTTTGTGTGTGTTTAGTGAGGGTGGTCAGTTAGGTTCAGTCCACTGTGTTGATTTAATATTTATTTAATATAACTTTTTTTTATTAATATTTTCGGTCTTTACGCTCTATTTAATGCTAAAAATAATTAAATTACATTAAAATTAAATAATTTAAATTAATTAAATTAATTAGCTTAGCGCTGTTTTCGTTGACTGGCGCGTTCGTCCGTTGATACGTGTCCGGTTGCTAGGCGACCCCTGGAGAGCCTCGTTTTCGTCATTTCTATTTGCACCCGTCTTCAGCTCAACCCCGCCTTCTTTGCCCGCGGATTGGCTAACCGTTCGTCGCCTCCTGCGCCAGGATTGGCTAGACTCAAACCAAGCGCAGGTTGCGGGAGACCGCTAGCCAATCCCCGCACAGGAGGCTGAAAACGGGTGGAGAACCGCTGTCAGGCCTCCTCCTGTGGGCTACATCCCCGCAGAGTGGCTCGACGAGGTTTGGTGAAAAATGGTCGGAAATGCCTTTCTCCACCGGTCTGGCCTGCAGGAAACTGTCAGCTACAGATCTAAATTTGGGAAGGTGACGACAGGATTTGAGAAAGGAACTGGAGGAATTTCCAAACCACCCACATCAGAGTTAGCACGTCTATTAGACCCGGGGGTTATTAGAAAGTTAGCTGCAGGCCTGCAGTATGAGTACACCTACACGGGTGGTATTAACACTACACTGGAAACACTGTACCCTAACAGTAACATTACAGTACAGTCAGTACCCTCACAGTACCCTTACAGTACAGTCAGTCCCCTCACAGTGCCCTCACAGTACAGTCAGTACCCTTACAGTACCCTCACAGTACCCTTACAGTACAGTCAGTACCCTTACAGTACCCTCACAGTACAGTCAGTACCCTCACAGTACCCTCACAGTACCCTTACAGTACAGTCAGTACCCTTACAGTACCCTCACAGTACAGTCAGTACCCTCACAGTGCCCTCACAGTACAGTCAGTACCCTCACAGTGCCCTTACAGTACAGTCAGTACCCTTACAGTACAGTCAGTACCCTCACAGTGCCCTTACAGTACAGTCAGTACCCTTACAGTACAGTCAGTACCCTTACAGTACCCTCACAGTACAGTCAGTACCCTCACAGTGCCCTCACAGTACAGTCAGTACCCTTACAGTACAGTCAGTACCCTCACAGTGCCCTCACAGTACAGTCAGTACCCTTACAGTACAGTCAGTACCCTTACAGTACACTGTCAGTACCCTTACAGTACAGTCACAGTACACTGTCAGTACCCTTACAGTACCCTTACAGTACCCTCACAGTACCCTTACAGTACCCTCACAGTACCCTTACAGTACACAGGGGGCAGTGGTGGCTCAGCGGTTAGAGCGCCGGGATATCGATAACAGGGTTGTGGGTTCGATTCCCGGGCTCGGCAAGCTGCCACTGTTGGGCCCTTGAGCAAGGCCCTTTACCCTCTCTGCTCCCCGGGCGCTGGAGTTGGCTGCCCACCGCTCTGGGTGTGTGTGTGTACTCACTGCCCCTAACACGTGTGTGTGTGTGAGTGTGTGTTCACTACCAGATGGGTTAAATGCGGAGGACACATTTCGCTGTACAGTCCACACTGTACAGTGACGAATACGTGCACCTTTATCCTTTATCCTTTATCCACTGTCAGTACCCTTACAGTACCCTCACAGTACCCTCACAGTACAGTCAGTACCCTCACAGTACCCTCACAGTACAGTCAGTACCCTCACAGTACAGTCAGTACCCTTACAGTACAGTCAGTTCCCTTACAGTACCCTTACAGTACACTGTCAGAGACTGTCTGTGTGTATTAAAGCGGTGTGAATAGAAATGAATTAATTCAGTAATTTAATTCACATGATTATTTTTCTATTTTATTAAATGGGTGTGAATGAAAAATTATTAGTATAATAATTTAAATCATATAATATTTGTTATGTATTTTCAAAGGATGTGAATAAAAAGATTATTTCAGATTATTTTTAAATATTTTATTACATGGGTGTGGATAAAAAATAATTAATTAAATGATTTAAATCATATTATTTTTTATTTTTAAAAAGGGATATAAATGAAAATGAATTCATTCAGTAATTTAATTCACATTATTTTTAATATTTTATTAAATTGATGATTAATTAATAATGATATATAATTATGATTATATATAAATAATTATATTATTTAAATCATATGAATATCTTTTATATTTTTAAAAAAGGATATAAATGAAAATTAATTAATGATTTAAATCATATGAGTATTGATTATATTTTATAAAAGGGGTTTGAATGGAAATGAATTAATTCAGTAATTTAATTCACATGATTTGTTTATATTTTATTTAAAAAAGGTGTGTGAATGGGAATTATTATTTTAATTGATTAAAGGGTTGTGAATGGAAATTAATTAATTCAATAACTGTATTCACATATTTTTTTATATTTTATTAAATGGGTGTAAATGGAACTTAATAAAGTCAATCATTTAATTCACATGTTTTTTTTTAATTTAATTAAAGGAGTGGGAAAGGTAAAGGTGCACGTATTTGTCACTGTACAGTGAAATGTGTCCTCTGCATTTAACCCATCTGGTAGTGAACACACACTCACACCTGTGTGTTAGGGGCGATGAGTACACACACACACCCAGAGCGGTGGGCAGCCAACTCCAGCGCCCGGGGAGCAGAGAGGGTAAAGGGCCTTGCTCAAGGGCCCAACAGTGGCAGCTTGCCGAGCCCGGGAATCGAACCCACAACCCTGTTATCGATATCCCGGCGCTCTAACCGCTGAGCCACCACTGCCCCTAGTCAACATTATTTTTTTATAGAAATAAATAGAGCTTATTGGTATGTTATTCTAACATAGGCTCAGATAACACATTTCAATAACATACTGTAATGTTAAACGTTCTGATAAACTCCAAATGGAAACACTAACATATTAGCATGAGGCACATTTTCAGACACTCCTCATGTCTGCTGCTTTATTTAGAAATACATCGAATCGATTTCTGAATTTTTAATATTAGTTTTTGACTCTCAGTAGTGATCCTCTGCTTCTGCCAGCCTCTACTATCAGCATCATCAGACGTCTACATCTGTATTATTGGTCCAGAATTCTCATATCGGCCGTCCTGAACACTTGCTGAGTCATTTATTGAGATCTGTTTGCCTGATAAAATATGGAGCGTCTCTGGCGCGTGTGTCTGTGAGTGTCTGTGGATGAGTAATGCTGGGAATGGGCCTCCCTCCCTGTCCTGAGGCCGTCTTACTGCTTACTTTAGCGTTTTCTTCACTCCAGCACAGCTGATTCAACTCACCAGACCGTTTTCACAGTTTGTGAGTGTAGTGAGGTGCACTGGAGCAGACAGGGTGCTAACCCAGCGCACTGCTGTGGCTCTTCAGGACTGGGAGTGAGCGACTGTTGGTGTACACTTAGGCCTAAGTGCTGTTTAACCCACAATTACAAATCACTGACTAAACACAGCAGGTCCTTTTTTTTTAAAAAATTTGTAGAAATTTGTCCAGTGGTCTTGCTGGGAACTGACCAGTTCATTTTCATTCACATGTGTTTGTTTGTAGAAACTGTTGCTCGGTTGGCCAAGCTTTTCTCAATGACCCCCTTTTAGTTTTAAGAAGAGCTGTATAGTGTAAGGCTGGACAGTATGATGACATTTATCATTATTGTGATAAATTACGTGCTTTTCTGAGCTTATGGTGGATATTTTCAACACTGACCAACTGTACTTTTCATTTAGGGTCCAGTTTAGTCCTGTAATCTAAACAGGGGCAGCAATGGGTCAAATAAATAAATGTGGGACAGAATAATATAATAAATAATATAAATATGGGTTTGAATAGTTGCTTTTTAAACTCTGTGCATTTCTGTGCAGTGTAGTGTAGGTTGAGTGTCGTGCATCTAGGTCTCCGTACTGCCTTTTGTATGTAGGAGTATTTAAGCTTAGAGGGATCTTTGAATGCTGGTCGAGTAAACAGTGAAGCACTTTTGAAAGCCGCTCTGGAGAAGAATGCCTTTAATGTAAATGTGTCTGCGTGACAGAGTGATGTAATAAATACTGTGTATTATAAAAGTCTTTACATACCGTGATGTAATACTTTTACTTGATTAAATAAAGATTAATACATTTAGTCCCGATAAACTGGGTCTAGTCAAATCAAACCAAAGCGTGATTGGTTACATGCACAGTCATACACGAACAACCAGCAGTGAAGTGCTTCTGTTCACATAGAAAATCAAGATAAAAGATGGGATGGGATCTAAAATATATATTAAAAAAACACAAAGTAAACAGTATCAAATAAAAACTATATTTACTATTTAAACTATATGAAATTATATATATATATATATATATATATATATATATGATATATAAGCTAAAATAAGAATTAAAATATATGCATAAAACAAAGAAGGACTTTTAAGAATGTAAGTTTGTAATGTTTGAAATGAGGATGGAATATGGTTATGATAAAAGTGCAGTGTGTAAAGTTATTAACAGTATTAGAATAATATAGTTTTAATTAGTTCCTTTTTGTCCTTACCAGGGAAAAATAAATATTGTGTATTTTAACCTCATGAGACCTGGACTTTTGTTTGGTGTGCATTTTAATTTTTGACGTGCATTTTATTTCTTACAAATAAATTAGTAAATTAGATTAGAAGGACTTAACAAGTATAAAAACTAAACTTAGTCTTAGTACAGGAAGTCGTTTTTGCAGAAAACCGCGTCCTCATATGAGGCCAAAGGGTCAAAGTTTGTAAAAATTAAATATCATGGTACAGAGAAGCAGAAATGTAATGTCCCCATATGAGGATGCAGGGTCTCAAGAGGTTAATTTCTGAATGTATCGTGACCATTTCAAATGCTAAGCTAAACTTAGCGACTGTAACTAATTTAAACTAGGTAGATTCAAATATCCATATCAAGGAAATTGCATCCATGCTAACGGTAGTTTTCATATATATATATATATATATATATATATATATATATATATATATATATATATACACATATATATATATATATGTATATATATATATATATATATATATATATATAGAGAGAGAGAGAGAGAGAGAGATAGAGAGAGATATATACTATACATATATTATAGATATGTTATGTGCTACAGTTTCAGTGTATATATATTTATTTATTTATATATATATTTCAGTTACAGTGTGTGTGTGTATATATATTTCAGTGTGTATATATATATATATATATATATATATATATATATATATATATATATATTTATTTATATATATAAGAGAGAGAGAGAGAGAGATAGAGAGATAGATAGATAGAGAGAGAGATATACTATACATAGATATTTTATGTGCTACAGTTTCCTATTCTATTTGAATGGATTCTGGCTCTATTCTATAAGGTGTGTTCAGTTCTAGCATTAGGACACAGTCTTCTTCTGCACTTCTGTTGCCATTAGCTACCTGCTGAGTTGTGGGTGGGTGTGTTCCTCACATAAAGAGCTATACAATAACTAGGATAAGCAGCCTTATTCTTTCCTTCCTGTTTTCAGGGACTGGAATGCTGTCAAGTCAAGTCAAACGTATTTGAGTAGCACTTTTAAAAACATGACATTGACACAGAGCAGCTTCATAGACATCTGGAATTAAGAGAAATATAAAACTAGTACAACATGTATCCCAGAGTGAGCAAGACAAGACAAACTCCCTCAAAGCTGGAGAAAGAAACCTCGGGACGAACCAAGACTCGCATCCTCTCGCATCAAAAACACCCACTAATTACTAATTAATGGCATAAAGTCATGGGAATAACTCATTAGTCTATTGTTATGCTTGCGTGTACTGATATGGTCCCTGATATGCTGATATGCTTAGCAGTAATATTAAAAATGCTGAGTCTGTCCCATCATATATTCAAGTGCTGGTACATCAGGATGAGATATAGTTTGAATGGGTGAGTGCAGCAGGTGCCAGGAATGTAGGGTAGGTAACCGGTCAGAGGTAGTTAACAGGAGACCCTGATGGGGTCAATCAGTGTCAGGCCGGACAGGTGGGCAGTGGTAAACTCAGAAAACTCAAGAGGATAAAGGTGGAATTCGTTTTGTTTGGATTTATGGAGAGTCAAACACTGGCTTTGGAAAAAAAGCTGTGTACATGGAATTCTTTCCATGATTATTCACTGACAGTATTCCCACTGGGATTGAACCTTTCCATTATTTTTTTTTTTTGCTCATATAAAAGCAACAATAGCAAAATCTCTCTTTTCTTTAAAAGTGAAGTCCTGTAAGATGTGAAGTGAGACCTCCATGGATCGCATCAATAAGCCTTAGGTGACTTAGGATGCCAATGGTTGCATTCTTGGACCACTTTTGATAGATACTATCCACTGCATACAGAGAACATCCTGCCTGATGTTTTGGAGATGTTCTGACCCAGTCGTCACCACAATTTGGTTCTGGACAAAGCTGCTCAAATCCTTATGCATTTCTACATTTATATATATATATATATATATATATATATATATATATATATATATATATATATATATATATATATACACATATATAAATATATAATATACATAATACTATAGTATTTTGCCTTCCGCTGTAAAGTCACCATTTTGGAGATATATGTAATATATATGTATAGTAATTAAAAAAATAAAGAATATATACACATAATAAAAAAATTATGATTATATATATTTTGATAATATCACTTTCATACTAGTAAACACATGGTTAACAGGAAGCTAAAATACTGAAAACTATATAAATATTTAGAACAAAAACAAAAATGATTTTCAGCTGCTAAATAAAACCCAATGAAATGAAACCGGTGAACTTCTCTGATCATTCTTATCAGTCACTTCCACCAGTGTTGTATAACAGTGTTATAAACTGTGTTTGCCAGTTGCTCCCCAGACACTGATGTGTCTGTGCCTGTGATGGTGGTGGTGTGTGTGTGTGTGTGTGTGTGTGTGAGTGAGAATGCCTCAAGGCTTTTAAATGGAGCTCACATTCATAGATAGACACACTCTCAACCACAAGCGTTTAGTCATACTCAGAGAAGGTGACACACATTCAGACTTTTAACGAGCGTACAGTCACAGAAACAGCGTCCCACAAAGACTATAACCACTGTAACCCAGTCAGGAGCTTACTCACCTACTGTTTTTACACCTTCTGACTCCTACAGGTGCTGTATTTTTTACTGGGAGACTCAGTTAGACTCAGTACGACAGATTTCTAGTCATTCAGACAGACAGACAGACATGTCAGGATAGTCATGGATGATACAGTGACACTGTTCTATGGTTGTATGATGAGATTTAGCTGTTTTACAAGCTCTGGTGGTGGTTTAGCTGCATGTGTACAGACACAATCACACTGCTAGGTAGTTGCTTTGTAAGTATTCTGAATGACAAGGTTAATAATGTGAAGTTATATGGAATAAATTATGGTAGAAAAGTTGACAGTATTGAGAATGAATGTGTTAATACACAACAATATCAATATGTGCATATTTACATTCCAATAGGTCTATATCTTCATATGGAAAATATGTTTAGGTACAAAAATCTAAAAGTATTTGGACATTTGCTTCATGAGTGCTGATCTAGAATCTGTTTTTCCAACAAGCTTTAAAATGAGCTCTTACGATGTGAAAGGACTGTGCTCAAACTGGTCAAACTGCTCCAACAAACCCTTTGGGTAGAACTACAAGCCAACAACATGACTTATACTAAACCACAGCCTTTTATTCACTTAAACTGCTGAACTACAGGCTTATGATATCACAGTTAGTATAAACTGTTCAGTCATCACTACAGCACTAATATGTGAGTAGTGTTTAGACTAAGGACTAACCCTAACTACATACTGTATGACCAACATGCAGGGCTAAACTCCTTTCAGACAAACTTGGCTGTTTAAGGTATAATAAATCAAAAAATAATATAACTGCTAGCACTGGTAGCAACAGGTTGTGAACACCTTCAACTTACCTACATCAATCTTGATATTCATTCAGTTCATCTTGATTTACCCAAACCCTAACCCCCTGGTCCTAATCCCAACTTTAACCTCAATTCAAAATTCAAAACTAGCCATTTTCCTAAATAGGGCTGGGCGATATGACGAAAATATCATATCGCGATATTTAAACACATTTTTACGACACACGATATTTATCACGATAGATGTGATCGCAGACTAAATGCATCAGTAGTGACAGATTCTCAAAAACTACTATTTAGATACTCTCCTGTACTCAGTACAGTGATTTTCCCCCCCAATAATCTGCTGAATCCAGTTAAACAGTATTAATTACACTGTTTGTAAGGAAACATGCAGCTGATCAGTGTCCTTTAAGCACGGGCGATATCCTCGATATGCCTAGAAAAGTATATTGTGCACCAGGATAACATGATCACGACATTGATCACGATTAGATAAAATATTGTCATATTGCTCAGCCCTAGTCTTAAATCTAACCCTGGTTATAAGCCTAAACTTAACTTTGACACAAATCCTAAACCTAAAAAGTAAAAAAAGCAAAGTTAATACTTCATTAGAAGATGTTTAAGCTAAACCCAAAGCAAAAGTATTCTGCACACTATTTCCTAAGTCTGTCTATGATGAAGATGAATGTAAGCTAGTTTAGGCCACATATGGCTACTATAGTTCACATTACATGAGATCGTTCAGGCTGGGTTTGTTGGAGAACTGGGTCAGATTTCTTGTCCCTCTGATCAGTTTAGTATTTAAAAGATCTGATAATACATGATATGATCATATCATAATGTGGTACATAAACTGGTGCATTTGAACTATTATTGATTTCTGTACTAGTATGTATGTACATTTTCTCTCTTTTTTATTATTATTATATTTCATGTCATAATTTCATATCATAATTTCATGTAATTTGTGTTTTGTGATTTTCATTTATTTTATTGATGTATTATGAATTATTATTGTTATTTGTGCAGTGCGTATACCTTGAAAAGTGCCTATAAATACAATTATATTATTATTATTATTGACTATTGAATGGGTGCCATCTCCAGCTTCTACGTTTAAAGTCCTTTACCAGGGAAGGCTTGAGCATACAGTCCCACACTT
Source organism: Salminus brasiliensis (assembly GCF_030463535.1). Lineage (NCBI taxonomy): Eukaryota > Metazoa > Chordata > Actinopteri > Characiformes > Bryconidae > Salminus > Salminus brasiliensis. The sequence goes on along the minus strand of NC_132885.1, from coordinate 8,212,424 downwards.
CCAAGAAAAGCACACACCCACACATACATACAGTGGGAAATGTGATAGTAAGACGGGACACACATGGAAGTGTGCACAATTAGGCTTGGTGGATTTTACATTCTGTTGAACACGATGGCGTCATCACTGCAAGTCTGTACAGCATCTGAACTGCCATAAAATCATCACACGCCGCAAACGGTTCAGCCTGCGTTGTGTTCGGTGCTTTAGAAGGTAGCTGGGGATATGGTGGCCTTTTGTGGAGATCTCACTGTAACGTCCCGGTCTGCCGAGGAGCACAAGTCCATTGTGTGCCTGGGTGTGTGATGAGTTGGTGCAGTGTAGTCTGTTAAACAGCGTAGCGTGAAGACAGTGCCGTTTGCCCTACTCTCTCATTTAGCTCCAGGAGTGGAGTGTTTATGTGTTTGCAGGAGAGGTGCTATTATATAATGGGTGGGCTCCCAGGAAAATTCCTCTTACGAGCTTTAATTTTAACAAGGGGCTTCGCTTCCCAGGCCTTTGTTCAAAGTGAGCACGCCCTCCTCCATACGATGATGAATATTGTATAATAACACTGTTGGTCAACTTAGTTCATGAGCCAGTTTTATTACACAGTACAGTGTAAATGTGCAGAAGAGAGCCATCTGGTGGTCAGCATTTGCAGTGCTACTGGAGGGACAAGCTTGCAGTACAAATATGTCACAGCTGTGAAAATGCAGCTTTATAGAAGATTATATAGTCATTTAACTTTGGTGTAAGGTCATGTAGTAAGGGTGTTCATTTCTGTTGGACCATTCATCACGTAATGTCCATACAATGAAAATACACACCGTCAAATAGTCAAATACACACCGGAAAGGGGCATGGCCACTGAGTGGGTTTGTACATACGTTGTTACTGGGACCCAGCTGGGCTTCCCAAATGGGCCCTATTTTTGCAGCCCACCTTAATCTCACATGGGTCCCATCTAGGCCCCATCTAGGCCCAATGCACAACCCAGATGGGTCCCATGTTTAACCCTTCCTGGTCCCATCACTGACCCTGGTGGGCATCCATATGTGTTAGAGCGTCTCTACTGACAGTCAGGTATGGCTTGTAGCAGTGTTGATTTGACCTGGCTGTGTGTTGTGCTCTTCCTCAGGATGTGTGTGTGTGAACTGTAGGCAGGACTGAGGCTGGTGATGGAGCTCAGGCCGAACTGCAGCGCTGAGTGTGAGGCAGGATCCTGCTTCATTCATCCTGCAGTCAGCAGCCCACACAGCTGGGACATCCTGCTGAGACTCTGCTCTCTATCCACGGTAATCATACACACACACGCACACACACACACACACACATACACACACACTTTATTTAACATGTAACCATATCGTTTACTAATTAAATTATAATTCTGTTTAATTATTGTGCTATACTATATGGACAAAAGTATTGGGACACCTACTAAATTTAAATCCTTAAAAAATAGTTTATGCTGCTTATGTTGGAGTAACTGTCTCTGAAAAGTCTCTGAAACTGAAAAGGCTTTTTTCAGAACATTGCTATGTGGATTTGATTGCATTCATTTACAAGAGCATTAGTGAGCATTAGTGAGTATTGGATTGAGCACCGTTCATCATTCCAGATCCACAGCTCCGCTGCTCCACAGCTCAATGCTGGGGGGCTTTATACCCCTTTAGTCCACGACTGGCATTGGTGGCATGTTGCCAATAGGTTCATGTTTATCTGCTCCAGAGAGTCCTATTCTATTGGTAGAACTTACCTAGGCATCCAATAAGCTGTGTGTGTGTGCATTTGCACATCTGTGTCAGCAATAGGTGCAGCTTAAAGTAGCTAAGTGCATTTATTAGAGAGGGTGTCCACAAACATTTGGACATATAGTGTATTTAACATTGACGGTCGCACATGTGAAGTCAGATTGGATTTGTAATAATTATTGTGTGTGTCTGTGTGTGTGTGTGTGTGTAGAGGGTAGTGGAGGTGCAGAGCAGGTCTATGTCTCCGGTTCTATGTGCCATGGTCTGGACGCTGCTCTCCTGCGGGATCCTCCTGGCCCTCTTCTTCTTCATCTTCACCATTCGCTACAAGAACAACAGGTGCAGAACACACCCCTCTGTCTCTGCCTGCCTCTCTGTGTCTCCATCTGCTCTTTTAGTTGCACAGTCATCAGACCTTTTCTACAGTGTCCTGCTGAAGATCTGAACCCTGTGAATCATTTCAGTAATAATTTGCATAATTGATTATTTAGGATCATTTATACGCGTATCAGCAGCCAGAATGACTCCAGGTTATTAGAGATGCTGATTCCAGACGTCTGAAGTGTAGTGAGCATTTGATTATTCTGATTACAGGATTGTGAAGATGTCCAGCCCCAATCTGAACGCCCTCACTCTGTTTGGGAGTGTGCTGACCTACACTAGCGGCTTCCTGTTTGCTGTGGATGACAGATCACCCCTACATTCAGCAGGCCCCAGAGCGGTACTGCAGGTACACACATACACACACATGCACCTGTAACACTAGAGCAGTGAGTCAGAGCTCTTGGACTGTGCGGTTTAGTCATTTAGACCAGAAGGAGAAATGCTCAGGTCAGGTTAGATTTAAGTTGGACTGTATTTTTACTGTTATATTTTGTAATCTACAGCTTTTCTTTACTGTGATGCAAAAATATCCATGTTTTGCACTTTTTGGCATAACTTGAATCTGCCGGGTATTCTTTACATTGCGTCAGAATTAATCAACCAGTGTGTTTAAACTTGGGAAGTATGACTTTTATCGTATTTTTGATATGAGAATGCTGAGATAACAATAATCACAATAATTGGAGTCCACTTTAATTGTCCACTTTTTTATTTAAAATCACTGTAATCCCAAAATGGGATAATATTATTTGTACAGTGGTTTTTAAAATCTGTCTAAACTGCAAAGAGTTGCAGTGGTTTACTGGTGTTAGGTATACTATTAGAAAGGATGTCCACAAACATTTGGACATATAGTGTATTTAGCATTAACTGTCGCACATGTGAAGTCAGATTGTATTTGTAATCATTATTTTGTGGCTTAAAAACAGTACTGAATTTTTTTTTTTTTTACAGAAAAACAGTCCAATTTTTTAATATTTTCAAAAGCTGAACATTATTGATTAATGGAGAAAATAATCAGCAGATAATCATCTGCTTAATAATATAAGAATTAATAATAATTAATAATAAAAAAATAATCATTAGCTGAAAAAAGAGCTTTACCTTAAATGCAACTTTGCATTATTTATTTATATTTATTTTGATTTATGTATTTATCTGTTTTATTTATATAGTTTCAAAAGGGAGAGATTTTACAGATTTATTATTTTTCTTATTATTATTATTATTTACATAGACCATCTATTTATAAAATGTTTCAGGTTTTAAGTAAAACAAATGCTCAAACACTGAAGGCCGAATATAAAAAAATACAATATAAGAAGAACAAGAAGAAGAAGAAGTGGAAACATTGTGAAATACTGTAAACTGTGACAGTGCAAAACTGTGATCATAGTGTTGCAACCTTACGGGTACATTTTGTCCTAAATAAATATTGCGAAAAATTGTGAAAATCCTAATGTACATTAAAATACATAAATATATGTCATATCATATATTTACACATATTGCAGACCCTTATTGAGTCCTAATAAATACTGTCTGTCTGTCTGAGTTGCCAGTCTGCGGGAACACTGCAGAGGTTTGGCCTCCTGTGATGAGTTTATCAGGGTTAAGATTAGTTTCCACCTCAGTAGCTGAGACCTGCTCACATACAGTGTTCAGACCCTTCATAAACAATAATCATACTCTCTGAATTATCAGGAAGCACTCATCATAATTCCTTCTCTTATAATGTGTAGGACGAGTGTAGTAGTCTTTTGGTTTCGGCTCAAGAGATCGTTAGATTTAGCGGCTGCTGTCATTGAGCCTCTAACAAAACGTCAAGCATGTTTAATGTAGGAGTTCATGTAGGAACGGCCCCTGATTTCACAGTATATTCAGTATACTCCTGTAGTGACTCCAGAGTTATTCTCTCTGTCAGGTGCGAGTCTGGACACTGTGCATTGGCAGCTCTCTGGTGTTCGGACCAATCCTGGGCAAAACATGGCGTCTCTACAGGGTCTTCACTCAGCGTGTCCCGGACAAGAGAGTGGTGAGTAACACCCAGAGCTGTGTCCCCACCGCATGTCCTTCCATTGGCCTCTCCTGCATTCAGCCTTTTCCTCATGTTTGTGCTCCTCTGTTTCAGATAATACGAGATATTCAGCTAATGGGTTTAGTGGCTCTGCTGATTCTGGTGGACGTGGTGGTTCTGACTGCGTGGGGCCTGACTGACCCTGTCAGGTGCTCCCGCTCAGTCAGCGCTGTGGTCAAGGTACGGCACTCATGATCCAGAGTTAGAAGCGACAACTGCTGAAAGGTTCCTTCACCTCATGTTATATTCAGGGGTCTGCAGACCCCTGACCCTCTTTAAAAGATGAAAAGATCAAAAACTGCTGATGCATGTGAATTAACATGTTACTGTACTGTGCAAAAAACAATGAACTAATATTAGAATAAATACTAATAATATTCCTACAGAAAGTCGTGGTCTTACATCACTGTGTTCATTAGAAAATCTCCAAAGCTCCAAATCATCAACACCTGGGTTGGCAAATTAGTGTGTTTAAATAATGGTGTCTAGAAATCTGTACAATACTGCATATATATATATATATATATATATATATATATATATACACACACACTATATGGACAAAAGTATAGGGACACTCCTCTTAATCCCATTGCCACAGGTGTATAAAATCAGGCCCTTAGCCATGCAGTCACCCTTTACACACATTAGTGAAAGAATGGGCGGTTCTAAAAATCTCTAAATTAGCATTAGAAGCCAACTTAGCTTTGTTTTGGCTGCTAACTGGTAACGCTGCCGCACTTAATAGTTCAAATAAAGCTCTGTTTTGTTTTATTCTCAGAAATAAGGCCACAGATGACCTTGATAACTTGCTTAGCAAAATTTTAGGTTTGTCTGCAGCAGCAGAGGATCATGTCTATTAATAGCACTTAAAGGATGCTAGAGATGGTAGAGTTATTCAGAACCCAAAAAGCTCAATCCATTAAAAATGGATCCTTAATATTATTAAATGCGTTAGTTGGCTTCATGCAGAACACCATACAAACTATGATAAACTCTTCGGTGCAGATGCTCTTCATACGGCAGCTGGTAAAGAGCCCGAAGAGTTTATCATACTGTTAATGCTGTGTTTCATATGCTTCGTAAAATGACCTTTGTTTCATTTGTTAGGTGGTAGAGTTTGATGTGCATTACTCCTTGTCTCAGCTGGACTCCTGCTCCTCTCACTACTCAGACCTGTGGGCCATCCTCCTCTGTGCAGTAAAGGTAACACCTCATTGCAGTGTGCTGTATGTCCTACAAATGCATTCATTCTAGTTAACTTTTAAGTTAAACTTAAAAGTAGTTAATGGCGTTAATTGCGGCAATATTCTGTGATTAATTATGGTGATTAATCACAAGTTAAAAAGCTAGCTAGAAAGTCCTTGAATTTTCTTTTTTTGTTGGGAGGGGACAAATAAATGTGTGTCTAATAAACTGTCTAGAGGAAACCTTTTAAGAGATAAATGCATGATCAGTTATTGGGCTGGATTAAGCTAAGAGAGGAGCAGCTGTGTGTGTGTGTGTGTGTGTGTGTAGGAGAATAAGAGTTCGTTATGAGATTTAATCCATATTTCACCATAAATAAAGTGTAATCTACCCTCTGAGCTACGGGAAGAAGTTGGGGCCAAACTTGGTAAGATGATTAATTTGGACACAGTCTACCTGACACAGTCTGCATAATGAACTGCTGTCTGCGTTCACCCCATCCCCCAAACACTTGGTAATTAACCAGTCAGTTGAATGAGGCGTGTAAGAGGATAAATCAGACAGAAACAATACAAACAGTGGTCCAGTAGTCCAGTCTGGCAAACAGCTGCAGAATAAGATTTGTGTGCTAAGGTCATGAGGTCACGTGTGCTCCACAGACCAAACGCTGACACTTGGCATTAGACATGGTGACCTTGACTAATATGAGGCTCATATGTGGCTGGCCCAGAGCATCCCATTCTAGTATTGACTGTACTTTACTATAGAGATAATGCCAGCTGCGTGTGCTACTGAACACCTGTATCAGCAATGCATGAACCTTTAAACATGTGAATTCACTCATTAGCAGGGCTGTCTGGATACTTTTGGACACAGAGTGTAAGTCATATCATTGTAAGTAATAAAGCTCCCCTCTTCTTTGCTATAGTGCAGTCTACTGCTGTATGGCACATACCTGGCTGGACTGACTAGCAACGTGAGCCTTCCCCCAGTCAACCAATCGCTGACCATCATGGCTGCCGTGTGTCTGGTTACGGCGTCCACGGCCGTGGCTGTGCCTGTGTCTCGCTACCTGTATGCCTGGCCCAACGTGGTCTACAGCGTGGTTTCTGGAGCCATCTTCATCTGCACCACCACCATCAACTGCCTACTCTTCGTTCCTCAGGTGAGCGTCATGCAGGTTACTACGCTACAAGCAAAAACAGGAGGGTTCGATAATGAAGACGATGAGCACGGTTTGCCCAGGGCATCGCTAAACGTTCAACCACGGTGGGCTTGTTTGTTTTTTCCCCACCTGTTTTCAGAGCAGTGAGCTCTCACAGCGCCCCCACCTTATGGCTCTCTTAAATGCACATGGGGGAACAAGCTTATTTAAGCGTGTACGTTGGACTGGATTCAGCCAAGCTATTTCAGCATAAATAAAGTGTAACATACCCTCTTAGCTCAACAGTAGCAACACAGTGTTTACACCGTTAAGTAAAACCGCTAAGGCAAGAGACCTACAGGAGGAAGCTGGGGCCAAACTTGGTAAGATGATCCATTTGCGAAAAAAAAGTTTAATGGGTTAAAGTGCAGATTAACTTGTTAGCGTTGATTGCACTAATACATTCACATTGTTTAAATACACATTGGGCCCTATTTTGCGATCTTTAGGGAAGCCTTGATTTGGGGCATGTCGGTGTGTCTTTGCTATCGCAACGACGGGAAAAGTTCGCCTTGTGCATCTCGAAATACACAAAAGTAATTTACTAAGTCTCTTAATTAATCATGGGTGTGTTTTGGGAGTAAGATAGCAATGAGCATTGTGATGCGCCTTGTGTAGGGTGTGAGATAGGGCCCCATTGAATTGTTTCCAAAAATGTCATTGAATTATTATAAGATCAGACAGTAATGCTCTTTGTGTTCACTGTAAGTACACAGGATGGTTTGTTCAGTAGTGTTGCAGGATGCAATGATTACCTCAAACTTCATCCACATCTTCTACCCATTGATTTTACTTTGAGTAGCAAGGATGAAGCGAGACATTATCAATCAATAAAACTAGCTCAAGAGGTGGTGACTCAGCATCCAGCATCAGAGGTGTTTACCCAGACGTCCATGTCAGCATAGGGTGGACATTGCCAGTGTCAGCTGTTTGACAGAGTGGATCTTGGCTGGTATTACTGCAACACAGCTTTTGAAGTTAGTGTTTGTTCTGTAGATCCTGATAAACAAGTGTCTGTCAGTAGTCAGGAGCTCGAATTCCATTCAGAGAGCACAGCAGTGTGCCTCCACACTCTTCAGCTAGACACTTAATCCTGAGTTCTTCTAAGTGTCCAGCAATATGATACCAGTGTTACCTCTGCATGGTAGCCCAGACGAAGAGCAGACAGGCTGGACTGAGCAGAGAAGGATGATCTAAGTCAGTGTCAATAAGTATCATAATTATTTCTTCATTAGTGTGAAGTGTACTACACACACGCTCACACTTACGCACAAGACACAATTCCTTTTGTTGTCCAGTTTATACACTATATGTCCAAAAGTCTGTGGACACCCCTTCTGATGAATGCGTTCAGCTACTGTAATTGGACCCATTGCTGACACAGATGTGCTAATACACACACACACACACACACACACACACACACACACACACACACACACACACACACACACACAGCTTGTTTAGTGCCTGTAGTGCTGTACTGTCAATAGAATAGGACTCTCTGGAGCAGATGAATCTATTAGCACCATGCTGCCTAATTCCAGGTATGGGCTAGAGCAATGAGCTGTGGAGCTAGTGGAACTCATAAACACTCTTGTTGAGTGCTGAATGCAATCAAATCCTCACAGCAGTGCTTCTCCAAAATCTAGTAGAAAGCCTTCTTTTTTCTGGACAGTAGAGACAGTTACTCCAACAAAAGCAAGGTCAACTCTTTTTAATACCCTTGATTTTAGAAGAAACTGTGAATGAGCAGGTGTCCCAATACATTTGTCCATATAGTGAACATGAGCCAAAATTGTGTCGATTACATTGTTTGATTGTTTTAACACCTTAGATCCTGTATGTGAGCTCATGCTTCATAATTAACATCAGTTTCAAAGGCCCTAAAATAGAACCCTGTGGGACTCCACAAGATGTGCGAAACCAAATGGTTACAGAATAATTTACGGTAGTGTCTAATGACTGAAAACTAAACCTAGAGTTCTAGCTAGGCATCGTGAAAACTCCCTGAACTCGCACCAGCATGGCAGCCGCACAGTGCTGGGAGGCAGGGCTCTATATAGCATAAATCACACACACTGCAGTCAGCCTCAAGGCCAGGAGCAGTCTGAATGTGCATGTTGACAGAAGCTATGTAGACTATGTATCCAGCCTTGTGTGTGTGGCTAAGATAAAGCACACCAGTGGGCCTCACAAGAGGAAGAGTTTGAAGGATGAATCATACACATCTGAACAGTTTCAGCCTGTGGCTTAAAGAAAAATGTACCACCAGCAGGAAGAAATGTATGTGTGTAAGAAATGCGTACAACTTTCTTTACCCTGCGTCCTCCCAGTTGACCCAGTGGAGGCAGTTTGAGGAGGAGGTGAACCCCCACCCTAGCCAAATGGCCAAGTACTTCAGCAGTCCAAGCAAGAGCCTGCGCTCCATGTACAGCGAGGACGAAGTTTACTACTTGCTCGGTGAAAACGACTCCATGAAGAGGCTAATCAGTGAGGTATGTGCCGTCTTCTCATTGCTGAAATATGTGTCACTGTGCTCCGTCGTCACTAACAACAGGGCAGCCCAAGCCTTCACTTATACATCTCCTACAGAGTTGACTTCCAACCATAATCAAATACACCTGGCCCTGATGTTGCTGAAGAACGTGATTAGTGGCAACATGTGAGTTCCATTATGTAGAGCTCTGTGGAGCAGGATGCCTTCAGGAGGAGGGTGCCTAACTACTATAGATCTATATGCTACACATATCTCGGGAAGCTGTATGTATGTACTGGAAACTGTTCCAGACAAAAGAGCTGTGTTTCCAAAGTACGGTCATGTGAAAACAATTTGGACACCCCATGAAAACCTTTGTCTTTCTCTGGACATTTGATCTTCATGTGAACAATACTGAGAGATAGAGGTGATATAACTAAGCACATACGACTGGAGAAGTGCTTTAAAAGCCATTGATCAAATGTAATTAATAGAAATACAGTTTTCTTGTAAGGAAAAAGTTAGAACATCAGCTGCAGATGATCAGAGCGTGGTTAGAAAGGATTTATGAAGAGCCCGTCTTATTTAAACCTCTATTTTTAAGCTCTGTTTTTTGCAGTCATTTCTAATGGTTTTGAGATATTTTAAACCCCCATCCCAGAATCATCTGCATCTACAACCTTCTTTCTGAGGGTCTCAGAGAGCTCTTTGGAACTGGCCGTGGTGATCTTCTTCACCACTCACTTCAACCATCAGACTAAAGGTCTGAGGTTTAAATAAGACAGGCTCCTCCAGACTCCTCTCTAACCATGTTCTGATCATCTGCAGCTGATGTTCTCCACCTGATTCTAATTATAGACATTTTAAGTAGTAATAAATGTGGGAGGGGGGGGGTTCTAATGTTTTCCTCACCATAAGACACCATTTCTATTTATAAAAATTGTCTGTATGTTTAAATATGTAAAAATAATAATAATAATAATAATAATAATAATAATTAATGGGGTGTCCTAATTTTTTCACATGATCGTGGCTCAGTCGAAATGGGTGTACATACCCTCACACTTTACATTCATAGCATGGTTCATTTCAGATGCAGTCGTCTAGAACTAGCACAGCAGGAGCCTTATCACTGCCCAGTTACTTACATACAGTACTTACTCACAGTAGGCCAGGTGAACTCAGGCTGATTGTGCTCACTTCAGGGGACTTCTACTGTCCTGGTGTTCTTCTACATTTACAAACCCGAAGACCTGCTCTTAGTGAAGATGATACTACCCATAGCTCTGAGATTAGAGGTTTGTGAAAGCTCCTGAACCTGGATTCCAGAGGTGGGTGTGAGGAGCGTTTTGCCATGCGTCACTGACCCATATTTGAGGCTCAGCCCTTTTGTTTTACATTTCCTCAAGGCACAGCTTTTGTGACCTCACATCCAGTTAAAGCTTTTCCTTCCTCGCTCATTCACTCCCAGTGATCTTTATCAGCTCAGGGCGCTTTGGCCATTTGTTAAGGCCTGCATATTTATGGAAACCAGAAGTCGTCTATTGAGTCATCTTAGAGGAAACTTGATGACCGAGAGCAGGGCTGTCCAAAGTGTGAACCACAGGCTAAGGCTGTCCCATCAGCGTGTTTGATTTGACCTGATGTAGAAGTACCCCAACTTCACCCCTTCCCAAACTGAAGCGACAAACATATTTTATACATTTGTTTTTTATATTTTTATATTCTTCAGATTCTATTATTACAACAAACTGAAACCAACACACGCCCTCTGTATTTGTTTAGTGTCTTAATATTTTTGCCATTTGGACCATCACAAGCATTTTGGCCCCTAAGACAAAAAGTTTAGGCACAAAGTTTTTAGCACTTAATATTGCAATAATTTACTTTTAATTTACTACAGTTGTCAGATATTAACTACATTTTGCACTTAACTCAATACAATGCAAGGCACAATGTAATAAACCCTAAAAATAAATAAATAATAAAGTATTATAAATAAACCTGAAAGTTTGAAGAATTCCCAAAACTGTTCATGTAAAACCCCGTATTAAATTATATTAAATAATTTACTACATTTTTAGGTTTTATTCCATTTCTGCTTACTGTCACACAACATCCTTATATGTCTAAAATGACAACTTTACAGGAGAAGGAAAAACCCTTAACTAAAGTAAACTTAAGTAAAACTTAAGTAAAATTCTTTAAAAGTGATATTAAGTGATGCACACATTTTCAATTAACACATTTGTATATGGACTGGAAGGCACTGATCTAGATCAGCCAGTTGCTTTGTGCCAGTGGTCCTGGAGTACCCATGCCTACTGCATTTCTGTGCTCTGCGGCTTTGTTCAAACTGCAGGAACTCAGCTTTTAACCTAAAAGTGGTCAAATCTGAGTTGTACAGTTGTATGGCCAGACTGTCATTGCATTTTTTTATATATCCACATTGTTTTTTATTAGGGTTGTACAATATATCGTTTTAGCATCTTCATCGCAAGGTGCACATGCACAATAATCACATTGCATGACGTGCAATGTCAGATGCAATGTAACATTTTATTAGACACGTAATGCTACAGCTTTTTTGCTGCTGGATACAAAAGGAAAATCCTAGGACATATCTACCACAGGCGGATTATATCTGCCCAATATTGTTTATTTTACTTCAAACTTGACCGATTTTAAAGTTGCGATATACAGAAAAATATTTATTGCAATGTTCATTTTTTTTCCAGTATCATACCCACTCATCCCACTCAAATTGCATATGCCAAAACATCATATTTAAGCTGCCTTTCTGAACATAACCACTAGCTCAGAAAGACAGTTATTTAAAGCAGCATTATGGAGAATTGGTATATCTTGCTCCTGGGCTCCCCCTATAGTTGGAAAGTGAATTTCACACTTTGAGCCACTACTAAAGAACATACGTCTCTAGATAAACAGATGTAGAGCCCTCACTGAAAGTGACAGAAGTATGTGGACTGAGGTAGTATAGTAATATTACAGGATGCAGCGTTACACAGCTCCTACAAGAGTCCTATCCGCTTCACCAGAGTTACATAGTGCAGTTAGCAGCACATCGAGCCCGGAGTGGCAATGATAGAGACGCTATTCTCCCTATTACAGGTCAGTGGAGCATCACAATGATTTGGAAGCTGGTTATTTAATGTAAAAATACTACATAATGATGCTTTAATTATATGGGTCAAATAGAGCCGAGTAGGGATGGTGACAATTTTGGGAATCACTCCTGGTACCAGATCTTTCACATCTGACTTTGTTCACTATTCTGTCTCTGTTCTCCCAGAAAAACGCAGTAATAGACAGCCTCCAAGAGCAAGTGAACAACGCCAAGGACAAACTGCTGAAGCTGATGTCTGTGGGCCACCTCCAGGATGAAGGTGAAATGGACTCTTCCACCACCAACCTCAACTCCTGCTCCACCCAGACCACGGTAGTGCCTCCAGAGCTTCCTCCTTCTCCTCTGCAAGACCCAGATGCTTCTCCTTCAGCATCTGTCTCCCCTCCACCATATGTGCCTCCACCTGCACTCCCTTCTGAAGGTCCTTTGGTACATATGTATCAAACACCTCCTGCAAGTTTGTTGGCAGCTGATGCAGCTCCTTCAACGCCCTCTCCACCTCTGTCTCCTCACAGTCCAGACGGGGCTTCACAGAAGTCTCAGGATGGCCAGTTGAAGCTTGGGTGTGCAGATTTCAGTAGGAACACAGATGAGATGCAGAAGATGCAGAAACCCAACACAGGTGTGAACATCACAAACCCATCTGTGGGGCTTGGAGCTTCTGGAGAAGTAAGCATGGTATTAAATTCACATGTTAGCCTGAATAAAACACAGGACTGCTCACCCCTGTCCCCTGCTTGGACTAGTCCACCTCAAGGCGATACAGCAGGTTCAGTGGTAGAGACTAATGTGTCGTCAGGGGTAACAGGAGGAGGCCGGCAGGGTTTCGTGAGCAGCGAGCAGCTGCAGGAGATTTTGCAGGAGTTGAGTGTTCGATCTCCTGGTGGAGTGAGAAGTCCTTCTAATCCTGCTCAAGATGACCTGAACGGCCTCGTCACCTTCTCTCCTCTCTCTCCTCTTTCCCCCCGATCGCCCATGCACTTCTACCTCCCCAGCATCTCGCCGTACATGATGCGAAAGCGGAGGCCTCCCTTCCACGCCTCCAGAATGGGCCCTCCACCGTACTATTACCCAGGCTCTGCGCCCCCTGCATGCAGGAGGGGGTCTGCACCACCTGGCCAAGAAAGGCTGCGGGATCACGACCCCAAAACAGCCACGGCAAGCTGCTCTCAGCAACCAGACTCAAACAATCACCAAGGTGGAGAAGCTGAGCAAAAAGATGGTGGAGAAGATGCAGGGCCATGCCGTGCTTCAAACGGACCATCGCGGTTGGGTAAGAGGGTTTCAAGGCGACATCGAGGGTCGTCCTCTGCAAGACGTCCTAAAAGCCCCTTGGTAGGACATGTAGAAGGGACTAGATGTGCAGACCCATATGCCTACTCGGACTCAGAGTCCAGCAGCTCAGAGGATTACTGCTACTACCACCGACCCTACTGCGAAGCCTGTCTGCACAGCCCCTACGCCTCGAGTGGGAGCAGCAGCACCTCAGAAACTTCAGACAGCGAATTCGAGGAGCTTTACCGCTCCTCTCACCCTGTGGTCAACTTCAAAGAGGACCTCAAACCCACTTTTGTGTGAACAGAGGGGGAGAGGGGGATGCCTGGAAGCCAGTGTCTGTAATAATGAAATTACTGTAGAGGCTTTTGAAAAGAAACGATGCACTAACGTGGCACTGAGGATACCCAATTACCTTACAGGTCTAAAATAAGGAAAGCACTTTCTCAAGATAAACTGAAACACTAAAAAAACAGACAGCACTATAGACACAGAACAACAGTGCCTGACTAACTGAAGTGTCCTGCATCCATCCAAACATCTCCCATTTAGGTTTACTGATATCCTGTCATTGTCAAGGCATTCTTTCACCATGCTTTAGGAAGGCATCTGGTTTCTGGTCTGGTTCTTCTAGAAGATTGGTGGGTCATGCTTCTCTGACTAAGCAATCAAGCTCGTTCCATAGGTGCTCCATTGGCAAGTGAGGCTGTACTACTGCTGGGCGATATGAACTCAGATCAATATTATGATCAATTTTACCTCGCTTGCAATTAATGAACGATTATATAGGCTGCTCAAGTTCTCCTCCATATTTGCTTTCATGTTGTAGACTGGACAGGGTGGCGTCATGTGACTATACACGTTACAGTATGTTGGTAGGGGACAGTACATAAACATGCAGTGGAAAAAGAATGAACAGAATTTGTAAAAATTAAATTAATCAACATGGGCAAAATCACATAGATTAGAGGTTCAGAATGTCATTTTTTATTAATTGCCCAGCGCTACCGCCCCCAGATATTGCGATGTCCAAGCGGTCCACACTTTGTTCTTCCTTTTAGCCCCTTTGTCAGTGTCAGTTCTGTTTTTACTGATTTACCCAGGTGAAGGGGGCATTCTAGAATAAGCCACTGTTTACTACAGGTTTCCTCAAATATGGCTTTTACATGTTTTATAGATATATATTTAGATAGATATATATTTCTCTCTCTTTCTATATATATATATATATATATATATATATATATATATATATATATATATATATATAGTATTTTTTACTGTAGAAGCTCCAGATCCCATCAGAACAGATGCAGGTAAACATAAATCAGGTAAAAAGGAGCAACAAGAGCTTCTCATTCTGAAGAAAGTAGTGAGATCTTGTCTGTGAGCTAGTCTGAAGAACAGAGCTCGTTCCTCCAGGTTTCTCCTGGACGACCCCCAGTCCAGTTAGCACAGCGTGGAGGATGTGTTAAACTCCATCAGCAGCAGCAGCAGCAGCTCACCTGATTTACCATCATTAAGCCCTGATTTACCACCAAACCAGGTGTTGATATGAGGAGAACTCTAAATAATACTAGACTCCATGAGGAGAACTTTGGAGATGTTCTAATGATGAACACAGTGATGTGAACTCTATGAAAGTCAGAAGCTGTCAGAGATCTGTATTAGACTGTTTTGCCATACCACCCACTACTGCTGTGGAGGCTAGATGATAGCCGGAAGATCTAGATGTAGTGTAAATATGTGTTACTTGTTGTCACACAAACTGGCAAATGTACAGTAGAAGGAAAATCCTTCTCTTTTAATGGGAGCTAATGTAAAAATATTTTATTCCAAAAGACTTCGGAGCATTTCTGTTGGTCAAAAGTGAAAAACGGCACATGAAAAATGGACATGCAAGCATTTTGCGCAACAGCGACGATGTTAATTACCTGTAGTGTTAAAGACACTTACGTTTGATTTACTAGAAATCCATCGCTGCAGCTGCTCTTTAAGTGTCTAGCAGCGTGGCCCCCGAGCATGACTCAGCGCAGATGATGCACCGTTTCTCACAGTGCACTAGGTCATAAAGTGATGATATGGTGGCCCTGTCTCATTAGCATAGCTGTGATACAGCGAGCTGATCTCACAGTACAGAGAGAGAGAGAGAGAGAGAGAGAGAGAGAGAGCTAGCAGCAAGGTCATCTCAGGCCCCTGCAGCAGGACAAAGGCACTTGTTTACTTGATTTTCTTCCTTTTAAAGTGATGCATGAGGAGCTTATGAGCCATTCTTTTAGAGAGTGTGTAGTGTGTAGGTGGATGCATTTACCATGATCTGTGGTTACACTACTGTAATGAAAAGCCTTGTGACTGAACTGAGTAGCTGATAATGAAGCGTAGATGGTGATGAAGAAGAATCAATCTGAGGACTTGCAGTTAGTTTCCATCATCTTACGTGAAACAGTGTTCAGAAATACAGCCTCAGACACACCTGAGACACACCTCTGAGTTTGCTCAGCATATTTCGGAGTGTTAGGCACAGGTGAGTGTGTTTAGGAATTTGCTTATTGTGCTGAATATTGAATATCGCCTCCTGCATGGGTTTGCTCGTACTCAGAGAGCAAATTCTGAAGTTTGTTTTGCATTTTTATTTATTTTGATCTAGTTTGAATGTCGACTTTTTGTAGATTCATTGTGTGCCTTTTAATATTTATCTAATTTAACACTTTTTTAAGGAAAATGTCACTGCTGTTTAGCTTTTCTTGTTTATGTTAAACTGAATTGTCTTTTTTTTTTATTCTGTATTTTTTGCTGTTCACTCGTGTGTGTTTTGATACTGTTTAGTTCATTTTCAAGTGGCACATGCAGACAGGTTTTCAGCCTAAAACTTAATGGGTTTTTTTTCTGGATGTCCAAACAGTGATGTCTGTCTGAATCATTAAAAGTAAACCTGAACAATTTTCACTGGATGATTTTACTCCCATTTTCGAACTTAACCAACGTTTCTTTTAATTATCTGGATGCTTTATTTAGACTAATTATTAAAATACTGTTAAACTGTTAAAAACGGTTCAAATATGCGACACATAATGTGCATCTTTATCTCATTGCTGCAACACATCGACAGACACTGATAGTTTTCTTTTTACTGCCACAGAACTCAATGGGCAATGGCCATTCGACACTGTCTCATAAAAAACCTTGTATGTCCAAAATGGTAATTTTACAAGAAAAAGGAAAAAACCTTCTTAACTTGGAAGTCAAGTGCAAATGGTTTCATTCCCTTCAAGTCATTTTAGAGCATTTCTATTGGTCCATTCACCATGAAGTTTACATACAATGTAGGCATTGTATGAAGGCAAACATATATATACCTATGAATGGAAGTGAATGTTTAAAGTTTATTACAAGTAATTTAGAGCATTTCTATTGGTCTATCTATCCTGGATTATTGACAGTGTACAGACCAGCTACAGGGTTCAAACCATGGAGAAAACTAAAAACAGGCAAAAATGGAGATATATGTTTTCATTGGACAGCAGTGTCATATATATATATATATATATATATATATATATATATATATATATATATATATATATAATTCTAGGTACCTTAATCATATTATCTATCTGATACAGCTAAAGATGTAGTGGGTGAGTAGAGCATTTGTGTAACCCCAGTTGTTAGATGTAGGATTTTGTAACACATCTTCCTGTATTAAGTCACTTGGCCTTTTTCTGCCCATTCTGACAGAATTCCTGTTTATTTTCTGAATTTATTACTGCAATAAATGTGCCACTACTTTTGCACAAGCCACATTTAATATTTGAATGTTCTCTTGTTTGTAATTTGTTAAATGAAGGATGTTAAACTTCATGTCTCCATATATTTAGATCATTTATATCATTTAACCAGTAGTAGAAGTATATATACAGGATGTGCAGTGTATTTACTGTACTTACAGTGTTTAGCAGAGTGTTTTCTGTGCTATAGAAAAGCCAAACTTTCACAACTGAACCCGTCACATTCAGTGAAAGCTCGGCTAATTAAAGATGCCAGTGTTTGTGTTCATACTGATGACAGACTGCTACTGAGTACAGACCACTGTAGAGATAAACCTCGGGGTGTGTGTTTGTGTGTGTGTAGTGGTCTGTTTGGGAGGGGGCCGTCATTGTTGCCTTGGGATATGTTTGCATTAGAAAAGAAGAAAACTTGGATTACCTAAGCCTGACTGCTTCTGTTTGAGACGCATGCCTTTTTGTGTTGAACATAAGCAGTAAGATGTACTTAAACCCCTGGACAACAAAAGAGATCTTAGAAAAGCACATAGAGGGAGATGGGATGTGTGTCTTTGCCTTTTTTCATGGCTATAGGAATGGCCATAAACACACTGCAGGCAAATAACTAATGGAGGGAGGAAGAGCAAGACAAGGTTTGTTAGAAAGCTTCACTTCAGCAAGCTACTCATCTAGTAATAATATATACTGTGTCCAAATATTTGTGGACACCTCTTCTAATGAATGCATTCAGCTACTTTAAGTTGCACTTATTGCTGACACAGATGTGCAAATGCACACCTACACAGCTTGTCAATTCCCTTTAGAAAAGGAGTACTGCGAAGAGAGGACTCTCTGGAGCAGATAAACATGAACCTATTGGCACCCTGCTGCCTAATACTAGGCGTGTGCTCTCTGGAATGATGGTAGCGCTCCATCCAATACTTCTGGGATGAGTCAGGGAATTGGGGATGATGAGGTGGGGTGGTTATCATCATCCAACATCCTGACCTCACTAACGCTCTTGTAGTTGAATGCAATCAAATCCTCACAGCAGTGCCCTGGACAGTAGAGACAGTTACTCCAACAAAAGCAGGACAAACTCTTTTTTTTTCGGAAGAAACAATGAATGAGCAGGGGTCCAAATACTTTTGTCCATATAGTGTATGTACATGTATGCCCAAACATTTGTCAACACCAAGTTGATCCTGAAGTTTAAGATGAACAGGGGGGTTTAAAAGGGGTAGGGGTTGACTTTATGGCCAACCTTTGAGAAAATGGGTGGAATTTTCCCTTTGAAGTAGCTGAACTCACTCATTGAAAGGGGTGTCTGAGTACTTTTGGACATGTTTTAAATATAGTTTCACCATCTGTCTACAGTTCATCCAATTTTTAGGATCTGTACAGGGGTAGGCCAAATGTATCCACATGCATGAAGGCCTTATGAAAAAATGGGTCATGGCAGCTACAGCAGTTAGGCCCTGAGACCAAACTGTCTGCTCCTGACATTTCCAAGACTCACAGAGTCACACAGGAGCCCAGAACAGTCCAAACTCCACTGCCTTCCTCGTCTCTACTCAGCTCCAACTGAATAATGGATGAGAAATCAGCTTGTTCAAAATCACATCCAGAGTCTGCTATCTCTTATGCAGTCTCTCTAACTCTCTGCTTGTCCTCCTGCCAGATCCGTCCTCATTGAAGCTCCTAGAGCCCCAGTCCATCATCTTGGGCATGTCTTCAGTCAGATATGGATATTGGATGATTTTCTTGATCACAAACACTACCCAACTGTGTTGGACACTACACTGGAGGGCCTTACACCCTTCTAGCTGATGCTCTGCATTGGGCGTGGTGACCTTAGGGTCATGCATGGTTGTCCCTGAGAGTCCAATTCTATTGGCTAGGCTTTTCCATGGAGAATTTACACACTGTGTGGAATTGGATGCCCTCTGAAACAATAAGAGTGGGTGTGCTGCACTTAAATACATCTGACTACACTTGGTTTCAATTAAGGCCTGCCTTCCCACCATTAATTAACACATACTGTGACTGGTTCTGTGTTAAGGGGCATGTCCCAGTGCATGAAAGCCATTTGGGGTTCATGCTGTCGCTGTGTAGTTAAAAGGTCAGAAGAAGGCTGTCTCTGGCTGTTGAGATTTCAATCTCACCTCCACTGGAGACGGCGCTGTGCGTATGGTAATTCTGACATTACACTCTGTCATGTGCTGCAATACTAACAAGAGTCACGCTGACCATTGAAAGAAATAATGCCTCATTCTGTCACACTTGAAGGCCTCAGAGTAGAGGTGGGGGATCGATAGGGAAGCACTGACGCTTCTGATGGGGATGTTTCTTTTTGAGGATCATTGCTCACATGAAATATAGATGCTAAGTGTTTAATTTCAGCAGCAAACTGGATACCTTAATACAGGGTAAATGACTTTAGCACATACGTTTGTAGGATAGGAACTACTTTTCCTTCCACTCTGCTTTACAGGCAGCCATTTGTGGTTGGTCAGTTCTGACAGTGTTGGTTTAAAGGTGGGTGGGATGCTGCACATAAGGGTCTGTAATCTGTATTAAATACTGTATAGTAATTGTGATAATTATTATTATTATCATAATTGTTTAAATGTCATAATTTCATGTGCCAGAAGACTTTTAAGAATATCGGTATTGGTATCAGATAAAAAGAAACTCAGTGTAATAGTTAATTAATATTTTAATTTATAGAAAATAATATTTAGAGATCATTCCCTCAGTGTAATAAATCATTCCCTCAATTCAAAAACCCATTATTTTAATATGTTGTACTCTCAGTTCAACAGTCCATTACCTTAATAATTTGTTCCCGCAATTGAATAAATCGTTCCCTCAGTTTAACCCATCCCCTCTCTAAATAAAAAAAAAGTTCCCTGAGTTTAACTCATCCCCTCCCTAAATGTAATAAATCGTTCCCTCAGTTTAACCCATCCCCTCCCTAAATTAATAAATTGTTCCCTCAGTTTAACCCACATCCTCCCTAAATTAATAAATCGTTCCCTCAGTTTAACCCACATCCTCCCTAATTTAATAAATCGTTCCCTCAGTTTAACCCATTCCTTCCCTAAATTAATAAATCGTTCCCTCAGTTTAACCCACATCCTCCCTAATTTAATAAATCGTTCCCTCAGTTTAACCCACATCCTCCCTAATTTAATAAATCGTTCCCTCAGTTTAACCCATTCCTTCCCTAAATTAATAAATCGTTCCCTCAGTTTAACCCACATCCTCCCTAATTTAATAAATCGTTCCCTCAGTTTAACCCACATCCTCCCTAATTTAATAAATCGTTCCCACAGTTTAACCCACATCCTCCCTAATTTAATAAATTGTTCCCCCAGTTTAACCCTTCCCCTCCCTAATTTAATAAATTGTTCCCTCAGTTTAACCCACATCCTCCCTAAATTAATAAATCGTTCCCTCAGTTTAACCCACATCCTCCCTAAATTAATAAATCATTCCCTCAGTTTAACCCACATCCTCCCTAAATTAATAAATCGTTCCCTCAGTTTAACCCACATCCTCCCTAATTTAATAAATCGTTCCCTTAGTTTAACCCACATCCTCTCTCTAAATTAATAAATCATTCCCCCAGTTTAACCCATCCCCTCCTTAATTTAATAAATCGTTCCCTCAGTTTAACCCACATCCTCCCTAATTTAATAAATCGTTCCCACAGTTTAACCCACATCCTCCCTAATTTAATAAATTGTTCCCCCAGTTTAACCCTTCCCCTCCCTAATTTAATAAATCGTTCCCTCAGTTTAACCCACATCCTCCCTAAATTAATAAATCGTTCCCTCAGTTTAACCCACATCCTCCCTAATTTAATAAATCGTTCCCTCAGTTTAACCCACATCCTCCCTAAATTAATAAATCGTTCCCTCAGTTTAACCCACATCCTCCCTAATTTAATAAATCGTTCCCTCAGTTTAACCCATCCCCTCCCTAATTTAATAAATCGTTCCCCCAGTTTAACCCATCCCCTCCTTAATTTAATAAATCGTTCCCTCAGTTTAACCCACATCCTCCCTAAATTAATAAATCGTTCCCTCAGTTTAACCCACATCCTCCCTAATTTAATAAATCGTTCCCTCAGTTTAACCCACATCCTCCCTAAATTAATAAATCGTTCCCTCAGTTTAACCCACATCCTCCCTAATTTAATAAATCGTTCCCTCAGTTTAACCCATCCCCTCCCTAATTTAATAAATCGTTCCCTCAGTTTAACCCATCCCCTCCCTAATTTAATAAATCGTTCCCTCAGTTTAACCCACATCCTCTCTCTAAATTAATAAATCGTTCCCTCAGTTTAACCCACATCCTCTCTCTAAATTAATAAATCGTTCCCTCAGTTTAACCCATCCCTCCCTAAATTAATAAATCGTTCCCTCAGTTTAACCCACATCCTCCCTAAATTAATAAATCGTTCCCTCAGTTTAACCCATCCCCTCCCTAAATTAATAAATCGTTCCCTCAGTTTAACCCATCCCCTCCCTAAATTAATAAATCGTTCCCTCAGTTTAACCCACATCCTCCCTAAATTAATAAATCGTTCCCTCAGTTTAACCCATTCCTTCCCTAATTTAAGAAATCGTTCCCTCAGTTTAACCCATTCCTTCCCTAAATGAATAAATCGTTCCCTCAGTTTAACCCACATCCTCCCTAATTTAATAAATCGTTCCCTCAGTTTAACCCACATCCTCCCTAAATTAATAAATCGTTCCCTCAGTTTAACCCATATCCTCCCTAATTTAATAAATCGTTCCCTCAGTTTAACCCACGTCCTCCCTAAATTAATAAATCGTTCCCTCAGTTTAACCCATTCCTTCCCTAAATTAATAAATCGTTCCCTCAGTTTAACCCATCCCCTCCCTAAATTAATAAATCGTTCCCTCAGTTTAACCCACATCCTCCCTAAATTAATAAATCGTTCCCTCAGTTTAACCCATCCCCTCCCTAATTTAATAAATCGTTCCCTCAGTTTAACCCACATCCTCCCTAATTTAATAAATCGTTCCCTCAGTTTAACCCACATCCTCCCTCTAAATTAATAAATCGTTCCCTCAGTTTAACCCACATCCTCCCTAAATTAATAAATCGTTCCCTCAGTTTAACCCATTCCTTCCCTAAATTAATAAATCGTTCCCTCAGTTTAACCCATCCCCTCCCTAAATTAATAAATCGTTCCCTCAGTTTAACCCATTCCTTCCCTAATTCAATAAATCGTTCCCTCAGTTTAACCCACATCCTCCCTAAATTAATAAATCGTTCCCTCAGTTTAACCCATTCCTTCCCTAAATTAATAAATCGTTCCCTCAGTTTAACCCATCCCCTCCCTAAATTAATAAATCGTTCCCTCAGTTTAACCCATTCCTTCCCTAATTCAATAAATCGTTCCCTCAGTTTAACCCACATCCTCCCTAAATTAATAAATCGTTCCCTCAGTTTAACCCATTCCTTCCCTAAATTAATAAATCGTTCCCTCAGTTTAACCCATCCCCTCCCTAAATTAATAAATTGTTCCCTCAGTTTAACCCACATCCTCCCTAAATTAATAAATCGTTCCCTCAGTTTAACCCACACCCTCCCTAAATTAATAAATCTTTCCCTCAGTTTAACCCACATCCTCCCTAATTTAATAAATCGTTCCCTCAGTTTAACCCACATCCTCCCTAAATTAATAAATCATTCCCTCAGTTTAACCCATTCCTTCCCTAAATTAATAAATCGTTCCCTCAGTTTAACCCATCCCCTCCCTAAATTAATAAATCGTTCCCTCAGTTTAACCCACATCCTCCCTAAATTAATAAATCGTTCCCTCAGTTTAACCCACACCCTCCCTAAATTAATAAATCTTTCCCTCAGTTTAACCCACATCCTCCCTAATTTAATAAATCGTTCCCTCAGTTTAACCCACATCCTCCCTAAATTAATAAATCGTTCCCTCAGTTTAACCCATTCCTTCCCTAAATTAATAAATCGTTC
Organism: Salminus brasiliensis; assembly: GCF_030463535.1. Lineage (NCBI taxonomy): Eukaryota > Metazoa > Chordata > Actinopteri > Characiformes > Bryconidae > Salminus > Salminus brasiliensis. The sequence goes on along the minus strand of NC_132885.1, from coordinate 8,189,142 downwards.
CCTCAGTTTAACCCATCCCCTCCCTAAATTAATAAATCGTTCCCTCAGTTTAACCCACATCCTCCCTAAATTAATAAATCGTTCCCTCAGTTTAACCCACATCCTCCCTAAATTAATAAATCGTTCCCTCAGTTTAACCCATCCCCTCCCTAAATTAATAAATCGTTCCCTCAGTTTAACCCACATCCTCCCTAAATTAATAAATCGTTCCCTCAGTTTAACCCACATCCTCCCTAAATTAATAAATCGTTCCCTCAGTTTAACCCATCCCCTCCCTAAATTAATAAATCGTTCCCTCAGTTTAACCCACATCCTCCCTAAATTAATAAATCGTTCCCTCAGTTTAACCCATCCCCTCCCTAAATTAATAAATCGTTCCCTCAGTTTAACCCACATCCTCCCTAATTTAATAAATCGTTCCCTCAGTTTAACCCACATCCTCCCTAAATTAATAAATCGTTCCCTCAGTTTAACCCACATCCTCCCTAAATTAATAAATCGTTCCCTCAGTTTAACCCACATCCTCCCTAAATTAATAAATCGTTCCCTCAGTTTAACCCACATCCTCCCTAAATTAATAAATCGTTCCCTCAGTTTAACCCACATCCTCCCTAAATTAATAAATCGTTCCCTCAGTTTAACCCATCCCCTCCCTAAATTAATAAATCGTTCCCTCAGTTTAACCCACATCCTCCCTAATTTAATAAATCGTTCCCTCAGTTTAACCCACATCCTCCCTAAATTAATAAATCATTCCCTCAGTTTAACCCACATCCTCCCTAAATTAATAAATCGTTCCCTCAGTTTAACCCACATCCTCCCTAAATTAATAAATCGTTCCCTCAGTTTAACCCACATCCTCCCTAAATTAATAAATCATTCCCTCAGTTTAACCCACATCCTCCCTAAATTAATGAATCGTTCCCTCAGTTTAACCCATCCCCTCCCTAAATTAATAAATCGTTCCCTCAGTTTAACCCACATCCTCCCTAAATTAATAAATCGTTCCCTCAGTTTAACCCATCCCCTCCCTAATTTAATAAATCATTCCCTCAGTTTAACCCATCCCCTCCCTAAATTAATAAATCATTCCCTCAGTTTAACCCACATCCTCCCTAAATTAATAAATCGTTCCCTCAGTTTAACCCACATCCTCCCTAAATTAATAAATCATTCCCTCAGTTTAACCCACATCCTCCCTAAATTAATGAATCGTTCCCTCAGTTTAACCCATCCCCTCCCTAAATTAATAAATCGTTCCCTCAGTTTAACCCACATCCCCTCCCTAAATTAATAAATCGTTCCCTCAGTTTAACCCACATCCTCCCTAAATTAATAAATCATTCCCTCAGTTTAACCCACATCCTCCCTAAATTAATGAATCGTTCCCTCAGTTTAACCCATCCCCTCCCTAAATTAATAAATCGTTCCCTCAGTTTAACCCACATCCTCCCTAAATTAATAAATCGTTCCCTCAGTTTAACCCACATCCTCCCTAAATTAATAAATCGTTCCCTCAGTTTAACCCACATCCTCCCTAATTTAATAAATCGTTCCCTCAGTTTAACCCACATCCTCCCTAAATTAATAAATCGTTCCCTCAGTTTAACCCACATCCTCCCTAAATTAATAAATCGTTCCCTCAGTTTAACCCACATCCTCCCTAATTTAATAAATCGTTCCCTCAGTTTAACCCACATCCTCCCTAAATTAATAAATCATTCCCTCAGTTTAACCCACATCCTCCCTAAATTAATAAATCGTTCCCTCAGTTTAACCCACATCCTCCCTAAATTAATAAATCGTTCCCTCAGTTTAACCCACATCCTCCCTAAATTAATAAATCGTTCCCTCAGTTTAACCCACATCCTCCCTAAATTAATAAATCATTCCCTCAGTTTAACCCACATCCTCCCTAAATTAATGAATCGTTCCCTCAGTTTAACCCATCCCCTCCCTAATTTAATAAATCATTCCCTCAGTTTAACCCATCCCCTCCCTAAATTAATAAATCATTCCCTCAGTTTAACCCACATCCTCCCTAAATTAATAAATCGTTCCCTCAGTTTAACCCACATCCTCCCTAAATTAATAAATCGTTCCCTCAGTTTAACCCATCCCCTCCCTAATTTAATAAATCATTCCCTCAGTTTAACCCATCCCCTCCCTAAATTAATAAATCATTCCCTCAGTTTAACCCACATCCTCCCTAAATTAATAAATCGTTCCCTCAGTTTAACCCACATCCTCCCTAAATTAATAAATCATTCCCTCAGTTTAACCCACATCCTCCCTAAATTAATGAATCGTTCCCTCAGTTTAACCCACATCCTCCCTAAATTAATAAATCGTTCCCTCAGTTTAACCCACATCCTCCCTAAATTAATAAATCATTCCCTCAGTTTAACCCACATCCTCCCTAAATTAATAAATCGTTCCCTCAGTTTAACCCACATCCTCCCTAAATTAATAAATCATTCCCTCAGTTTAACCCACATCCTCCCTAAATTAATGAATCGTTCCCTCAGTTTAACCCATCCCCTCCCTAAATTAATAAATCGTTCCCTCAGTTTAACCCACATCCCCTCCCTAAATTAATAAATCGTTCCCTCAGTTTAACCCACATCCTCCCTAAATTAATAAATCGTTCCCTCAGTTTAACCCACATCCTCCCTAAATTAATAAATCGTTCCCTCAGTTTAACCCACATCCTCCCTAAATTAATAAATCGTTCCCTCAGTTTAACCCACATCCTCCCTAAATTAATAAATCGTTCCCTCAGTTTAACCCACATCCTCCCTAAATTAATAAATCGTTCCCTCAGTTTAACCCACATCCTCCCTAAATTAATAAATCATTCCCTCAGTTTAACCCACATCCTCCCTAAATTAATGAATCGTTCCCTCAGTTTAACCCATCCCCTCCCTAAATTAATAAATCGTTCCCTCAGTTTAACCCACATCCCCTCCCTAAATTAATAAATCGTTCCCTCAGTTTAACCCACATCCTCCCTAAATTAATAAATCGTTCCCTCAGTTTAACCCATCCCCTCCCTAAATTAATAAATCGTTCCCTCAGTTTAACCCATCCCCTCCCTAAATTAATAAATCGTTCCCTCAGTTTAACCCACATCCCCTCCCTAAATTAATAAATCGTTCCCTCAGTTTAACCCACATCCTCCCCAAATTAATAAATCATTCCCTCAGTTTAACCCATCCCCTCCCTAAATTAATAAATCATTCCCTCAGTTTAACCCACATCCTCCCTAAATTAATAAATCGTTCCCTCAGTTTAACCCACATCCTCCCTAAATTAATAAATCGTTCCCTCAGTTTAACCCACATCCTCCCTAATTTAATAAATCGTTCCTCCAGTTAAGAAGGGGTGCTTTAGATTTTTAAATCTTGGGACAGTTTTACGCCTCTAAATCGTACTATATTTAAATATTATCATAATTAATAAATAATATTATCTTTGATCCTTTAGCGGCTCCAAGCAAACCCGCTGAGCAACACAGCAAACGGCTCAGGCAACTAGCAACAGGGCTTCTTGGTTACCGGCCCGCTGTGGCAGTTGCTTCCTGATTGGCTGTTCGCCTTCAGTAAGCCAAAATCTGTTGGTCGGCTCTGCCATCAATCTCTCCACATACCCCGCCCACTTTTACCCCCCGAACGCCAGCCCAGTCATTTGGAAGTCCGGTTGGACAAATTACGCCATGTGTTCTGCGAAGGAGCGCTTCGGATTGGTGGAGAGCGCTTCCCTCTCCCCGCCCACACGGGCAACAAACGCGTCCGATTGGCTAGCACCGACGTACCGAGGCCTTCGCGCGCGTTCACATTTTCCGATTCTCGTCGCTTTTGTCCAGCGTAGGCCAGTCTCCACTCCCGTTCGCTGGCTCGGCGGAGCTCGCGTTGCTGCGTAGTTTACGTAGCGTTGGGTCGGAGTGACAAAGAGAACGAGCAGCGGAGAGGGGGGGGGTAAAGAAAGCAGCAGAGCCTCGGACTCGCTGCTCGGTTCTCCCTCGGCTCCTTTCCTCTGTCGGAATCGCGGCTTGGGTCGTTTTTAAGCACTCGGGTCGATCATTTCGAGATTATTAAGTGTGTATGGAGTTACCCGGAGCGGAAAGGCCGTGGGTATCCGTCTTGAAACTGGGCAGCTGGGGAAGACTCGTTGGAATCGTCGGCTGAAGCGAAGCGAAGGGGAGCCGCCATGGCTGCTGCTGCTGCTGCTGCTGCTGCTGCTGCTGGGTCGTTGAGTCCCCACCTCAGTATATGAAGGGAATTGGCGGATGGTGTCGCTTTTAAATGAGAAACAACGACATATTTGGTGGATTGATGATACGATTAGTCGTTTGAGGAAAGAAAAAGACCCCCTTGCTGGCTACAGAGAGGAGAAACGGAGCACGTAGGTCTTTTTGTTTGAGGGGAGCCCTGGAAAAGGACGGTTTCCTGACTGTTGATCGGTGAAAATACACGAAGGAGCCGGGAGGATGATCTGAGGAGCTGTGGGTGGACAGGAGTTGAAGAAAAGGCTTGGGAAGGGTCATTGGACGGTAGCTAGAGTTGCCTCTCACCTCCATTTTTGTGCACAAATCCTCTAAACCCCGGATAAAAGCACCTCCGAGGCCAACACGGATATTATTATATATTTTTTAATTATCTCAATATTAATAAAGGTATTTAACTAGGAGAAGTCTCGGACTTTGGGGAGGGAGTATGTCTGGACGGCCTAGAACCACCTCCTTCGCAGAAAGCTGCAAGCCAGTGCCGCAGCCATCCGCCTTCGGCAGCATGAAAGTCAGCAGTGAGTAGCCCTGTCCTCTCCTTTACTGCACGCCTAAACCTCTGATCACTCATACAGCTGTGGGCATGAGGTCAGTTCAGTCCTTAGCTGAGATTTGAGAGCCTAAGGTGTCACCTTTTGGGCAGAGAGGAGTGAGACGTGCCCCATTTTTACACCCAGCAGGCCTCACTGTGGAGGGGACGACCATGGGAAGCAGCAGCAGTGCAGGACAGAGCAGTGCAGGACAGAGCAGTGCAGGACAGGACAGAGCAGTGCAGTGCAGGACAGAGCAGTGCAGTGCAGGACAGAGCAGTGCAGTGCAGGACAGAGCAGTGCAGGACAGAGCAGTGCAGGACAGAGCAGAGCATGACGGGACAGAGCAGAGCATGACGGGACAGAGCAGGACAGAGCAGAGCAGGACAGAGCAGAGCAGTGCGGGACAGAGCAGTGCAGGACAGGGCAGAGCATGACGGGACAGGACAGAGCAGTGCAGTGCAGGACAGAGCAGTGCGGGACAGAGCAGAGCATGACGGGACAGAGCAGTGCAGTGCAGGACAGAGCAGTGCAGGACGGGACAGAGCAGTGCAGGACAGAGCAGTGCAGGACAGAGCATGACGGGACAGAGCAGTGCAGGACAGGACAGAGCAGTGCAGGACGGGACAGAGCAGAGCAGTGCGGGACAGAGCAGAGCAGGACAGAGCAGTGCAGGACAGAGCATGACGGAGCAGAGCAGTGCAGGACAGAGCAGGACAGGACAGTGCAGGACAGAGCAGAGCTCCATGCATCTGGACAGTGGTGCCCTTTCCAGATATAGAGTTTTACATGAATGCAGGGAAGGTCTGGTGTCTATCAACCCCTCCAGAGCATATTGGAAGACCCCCAGTACCCCACCAACACCCTTAATGCCCTGCTTTCATGCTGGTCTGAGGCTCAGGGCCTTTAAAAGGGCATTCTTGATTTTCTGGAGTTTCTTTTGTCCTGATTATTGTCCTACATGCAGCATTTTATGTTCTAGATCGGTCCGAGCTGTTTTGACAAAATTGATTAGATTGATATGATTTGTATGTAATGAGGCCTGATCTGATTGACTGCCATGTCTTATCAAGAAAGCCATGTAGGCCAAAACGCTCCTTATAACTTCAGCAGGGTTGGTTGGGGATGGGGAGGGCTGGGTGGGGATGGGGAGGTGGCTATATGTTAATACACTGGTTTTTGTAACCTCACAAAAGCAGTCAGTTCAGAACCAGTTAAAGGTCCAGTCCAGCAAGTGACCGTAGGAAATCAGGACCCCTGGGCGTGTTGTGTGTATATTAATCCAGAAGGAGCAGCTCATTATATAATATTAGCTATTTTATCCTATTGTGATACACACAGGCTTCTCTAAGTGTATCTAGGATATTATTAGTGCTTGATAAACACAGATCAGCTGCAGGTTTCATTACAAGCAGTGTAATTAGCCTGGTTTAATTAGATGAAGTGCAGCGGATATGGAGTAAAAATCACAGTATTCAGGATGGGAGTGTCTGAATAGTGGATTTTTAAGAATCTGTCGCTGCTCATGTGTTTTAGTCTGTGATCATCTGATCAGTTCACGAACAGTTCATTTAACGATTGTTGGTATCGGCTGCTCCTTATAAAATTCTGTGATCGTGTGATCATATCAGTAATGGAGGATTATTTTAGTATTATTGAACTTGTGTCTGGTGTATTTAGTCTGTTGTGAATATCGTGTAGCGTAAAAATGTCTAAATATCATGGTTGAGGATTTTTCCCATATTGCCCAGCCCTAGTACACGCCCATTAATGTCTTTCAGTGAACTCCAAACATATCCAGACCTTCATTTGTTAGATGCAGACCAATCGATGTTATTTAGGAAACAGTATATGGCTTTAGTGTAAACTAGCAGAATGGCTGTAAAGTGAGTAAAGAGTTCAATTGTCGGTTAAATATTTAGGTCTGTGCATGAATCATTTTCAGTATCAGTATCTTTTTATTTCACCAAGCATGTTTCCCATACAAGGAATCTTGCACAACACATGTATGACATGTAATAAACCCCCAGACTGGTAATAAGTATTACACTAAGAAAGAAAAACACACACTAATCAAGTAGTAAAGAGCTGAGAGCTAAGCGAGATGTAGAAATCTGTACTTGTACAGGTATGAATACTACATATCCATATGTAGCCTGAGTAGATATACAGTATATATACACACACTTATGTACAGAAAGTTGCAGATGATGGAAACACTTACAGAAAGTGAACATCTGTACAGCTGTGCAAATGAACAAACAACATGTTATGCATCAGGACTGTGTTGCAGTAAATCCAGTTTGGTTAATAGTTGTAGCTTTTGGTAGATTTTCGAAGCAAATAAGTGAAGATTTGGGGCATTTATTTGAGCTTGCGGACAGGCCAGACTCATTTAAATTTGTATTTTATTAATTTATTTTAGCAAAGTTAGCCTAGCATCTCCAGATATGATCTGATTTGTGTTTATTGGCGTTCTCCAGCTCTGATCCGCTTTGTGTCGACATTAGCAGATACATATACACCAGCCAGCCATGACATTAGCACCACGGGTGAAGTGCAAAACATTGGTTATCTTCATCTACAGGCAAGGGGAGGGTATATGAGACAGTAAGGGAACGGCTTGGCCTTATCCATATCCAGATATAATCCTGATATTCCAGATGCCTGAAGTGACTAGGTGTGTGCAGGGTATTTGACGAGGGCCCAATTGCGATGGCTGGACGACTGGGTCAACACAGCTCCAAAACATCAGTCTGGTCTTGAGGGGTGTTCCTGGGATGCAGTGGTCAGTATCTACCAAAAGTGAACTCGTGACGCTGTCATGGACACCAGAGGGTCATTGATGTGACCCATGGAGGACACAACGTACTGGTGCCACATACCGCAGGACATCTTCAGAGGTCTCGCGGAGTCCATGCCTCAAATGGTCAGATGTGGTATGGTGATACAACAAGGACTTACTCAGGTGGTTCAAATGTTCTTCTCAGTAGATGTAAGATCTACATCAGTACTGGTAATGGATGATCAGGTCCAGCTCTGGCTTCATACTAACAGTTAAACATTGGGTCATTTTGTCCAGTTTGTGTTGTGCTAGGTCTTTTGCAGTCTGGGGTTTGAGCGATCCGACCAGTTTGAGTAATATTGTGGTTTTAGGGACAGTGGTCAAGCACCAGTTGGATGCGGAGGTGGACGTTTTGCAGGGAAAGTAGAATGGTTTTGACGGTTCTCTCTGCTGCTGTTTACTGATGCATTGTTGGGTCAAACTTGCAGCAGAAATCAATAATTGCTGACCGGCAGTATTGTGGTAATGCAGAGAGAGAGAGAGAGAGAGAGAGAGTCCCGCAAGTTGTGTGAGAGCAGACTCCACAGTAAATGGAGGGCCGTCACACTCCGAAATGGGAGCGTGGTCTGTTCTGTACTGCAGATGGACCTTGAGATTCTGGACCAAATTCTTTGACTGATTCCAAAGAGGAGCTAGTTTTGTGTTCCAAAATTTGCTTTAAAAGACACCCTTGAAGGCCAAATGTTTGTGGACGCCCCCTTTTGATGAATGCGTTCAGCTGCTTTATACGTTGCACCCATTGCTGACAGATGTGCAAATGCAGGCACCCACAGCTTGTCGGGTCCTTATAGAGAAGTACTGCTAGTAGAACAATACTTCTCTGATGAAGAACAGATGAATGTGAGCCTATTGGCACCATGCCTAATGCCAGGAGTGGGCTAGAGGGGAATAAAGCCACCCCCCAGCATTGAGCTGTGGAGCTGTGCTCGCTGGAATGATTGTAGGTGCTCCATCCCATACTTTTGGGGTAAGTTTGGGATGAGGTGGGCTGGTGGTCATTCAACATCCTTAAAACCCTTGATTTCAGAAGAAGCAATGAATGAGCGGGTGTCCCAATACTTTTGTCCATACATTGTAGTTCTCTAAAGAACCATTTTATTAAAGGTGGTTCTTCTATTACAGGTGTTAGTGAGTCTGCCCATCTTCCTGCACAAACCTCTATAAAGTTCTTGACTGAACTGTTGACGAAACCTGTCCCAGTGTCTCGTGTGCTATCCCAGGGTCTCAAACAGTTGATCGAGGAACCGTGGAGCTTTATGTCCACCCAGATGTGAGGGTCCTTTAAAAGATGGACGCTGTTGACTTGGTTCTGTGTCGGCTGGCGCTGTTTTTGTATTTTCTTTCCCCCCCCCCCCCTCCTTCGCTCCCTTCCTTCTCTTCAGGGTGTTGATGGAGGCAGTAATTTTGCCACCTGTTCTTTAGAGCCTCATCCAGGAATGGCTCCAGTTGCCTGGGTAGTTTTTGGAACTCCAACCGCAGAGGCTTTCAAAAGACAGCAGTGCTATAAAAGAGTGCAAGTGCTCATGCAGTGCAGTATGTGCACTGTGCTCTTAGTGGATAAAAGCCAAGCCCAGACGTTTCTGTGCTGTTTTGGCACTTATTGGATTATAATCATCTGCAGAGTTATCCTGATTAATAATAATAATATCACAACATAATGAGGAGAATCTCTTCACTATTCTGCTGCGTCTCAGTAGTAAAGCAACAGAGCATTAATAGTGGATACGAATTCCAGTGTCTGCTAATGGCTCTACGCTATATGGACAAAAGTATTAGCCTGGTGACTAGTCTAGTATGTCTAGGGTACAGATGCTAAGCAGCTAAACAGTAGCGGTTTGGAAATGTGTACTAAGAAGATGATGCAGCAGATTTGGCACTGCTGCTGACCAAATTCAGAACATGCTTCTGCAAGCGAGATGTTAATGAGGACTCGTCTGCTTCTACTTGAGATGTTTTCTCCTCAGTGAATGACGTGCCAACATGATCGTTTATCAGTTTCTAGGCCATTCCGTGGTGATGCTTGTTTTGGGTGTTGGTGAGCTGCTGCTGCTGGGTGGCTGGGTGGCACTACAGTTATGTGTGAATACCACACAGCTCCAGGGGCTTGGGGTTGGTTTCTATTGGTTCTGGGTAGGCCCCTAAACTGTTGTGGATACTGTGGCTCACTGCAGATTCACTGTATCTGCGTTTCCTGCACTATGGAAATATGAATATGCAGATGGATGTGGATTGTGTGCTAGTAATGCCTCCTGCTGAAAGCAGGCGTGGCAGTGACCGAAAGCCAAAAGACAACAATTTGTGTAATGTCACGTGTTATCATCCCAAAGCTACTGCTTAGCTCAACAAGTTTCTTCTTTAATTTTAGTTGAGGAAAGGATCGTAATTGATTCACAGCAGAGTGTGACAATGAACAGAATTACCATTTTGGAAATGATTTACAAGCCATATGACTAGAGATGCACAGATGCCACTTGTTCCTCTCCGCTAACAGGTTTTCAAATATCTGCCGAGACAGAGTACCGATACCAACTCTATCCAAATACTGGATAGACGGCTATAATCCTGATCTTTATAGTGCTTTATAAGGCTATACTTTTTTATATCTTAAATCCCAAATCAGATCTTATAAGCTTAAAAGAACAGCGTCTAGGAACTGCACATTTGAAAAGTTTCAGAGCTGTGAAAAAAATAAAAATTGTATATTTTAGCATAATCTGGCTAAGCTTCACCAAACAGATTTTACTGGTGTTTAAATTCACATTTCGGAGAAACACAAAGAGCTGCTGCAGCAATTTCACATTTAGGTTCACGTCTCTGTGTAAAAAGCTACTAAACTTTAGTGTGTTTACTTTAACCAAGCTGCTGAAACTCAACTTCTGGTTTCTTAACAAAAAAACAAACAAAATAAAAACACATGGAGACAAAGTGCTAAAAGTTCCAGTAAATGTCTGTTTAATGGTAATAACTATTTATGGCTGGTTTGTTTTACTAGATGTTTAAACGTTTGGTTTCATAAAGTATGCAAACACAAATGTTCTATCTAAAAATAAACAATAAAATAACAAAACTATAAAATAAACGTCAGTAAGCTTCATGGTGTCGGTGCTCGATACTGAAGCAGTGTGTAAGTGGCAGTATCTGTGCAACACTGCATACAATACATCGGCCACTTCATTCCCCCAGACGAGATGAACTCACACCGAAAGAGAAGGCTTACACGACCCAGTTAGTTAAACTTGTCCAGCTCAGTCATTTGTTTTCTTGTGCTGTGCCTGAAGGACTCCATGGAATCAAACTCTCGCTTTCCTGGTGTAGACATGGTACAGATGGTGTCCCCTTTCACCATGCTCCATTATTGTGTGTCTGTGTGTAAAAGCTTTCTTGCAACCTCAGCACAACCGCTTGTGCCGTGGTGTGTGGGAGTGTTCCCACCTTTGCGGTCACTGGGTTTGTTTGACTTGTTATTGATGTTCTTGTCACCTTATACGTTATAATACATCCTGGATTGTTCAAGTCGCTATCAGGTCAGTTCAATAGAAGCTTATCTATCACTGAAGGGCAGCTGATTGGCACTGTACACATGCAGCAATAAAAGAAAATATTTCCATATAAATAACACAGATCATTTAGAAACTTGTGTGAGCAGATGTGATTTGATAGATATTATCTAGGAATGGGAACTGGGAGCTGAAACGAAGGTAGTAAGAATTCGAGAAGCAAGTCCCCAGTGATGTACTGAGGAAGTCGTAATTGTTTCATTCTTTCTGGAGCAGATGGACGTTCTCTGGTTCCCCAGGATTTTTAATTCCACCTTGCACAAATTCTACACAAGTGCCAGAATTGAATTGCTCTAAGTTTTAAGGTGGAGCAATAACCTAGAATTAGACACCTGGCTATAGTTTATCATCTAAACAGTAACTGTTTAATTTTGTATCTGTTTATACTAAGCTATTCATGCTCACTAGGTCAGTGATGTTGAGCCAATTCACACTACATATACATGCTCTACCTTATTCAAAGCATGCACAGTTTGGAAATTGCCGCCTCTATTGACCCAGCCGGAGCTAAACCGGTAGACGAGCTCCAGATCACCATCGCTTCATAAGGTTTTTGGATATGTACCCCTTAGTTATGAGATTGTGTGCCAAAAACAGCTGAGAGAAATCTGTAGAAATACAATCTGGACACTTATGAGAAATCTGCAGCTTCCACAAGAGATCTTTTCTCCCCAGTGAACAATGTGCCAACATGTTAGTTTATCAGTTTCCGGGCCTTTCTGGAACTCCTGCGGATTGATGTTACTTGGCTCTCTGGATAATAGCGCCCCCTCTTGAGAGCAGATGAAAGGGTAATTAATGTTTTTTATTACCTTCCATTGCCCAATACAGTACAACTGTATTCAACATCTGCATTTAGCCCATCCGTGGCAGTGAACACTTTCTCAATTTCGCAATCTCACACATAGTAATTCAGTCAAGGGCACCTTAGCCATGGATGCCAGTCCTGAAGACCATCCAGTCCCAAGGCTCAAGGGCACCTCTGCATTTAACCTATCTGCTATCTAGCTATATTGCTGCCTGGGGAACAATTGTAGGTTAGGTGTAGATTTTGGTCCCAGGTTCAAGAGAATCATGGCCATGGATGCCATTCCTGAACACCCTCCAGTCCAAAGCCTGCCTCTCTAGTCTTTAGGCTACCCTACCTGATCATCTTAAGGTTAGCAGATTGTGTGTATGGCCAAAAATACACAGTAGCAATTGACTGAAAGCCAAAATGTGGTGTTCAGTATCGGTTTTCATCCCAAAGCGAACACTGATACCCTGGAGGACCTTCGGCTGGCGTACTGCCCACTACTGGAAAACCTACGGCACAGCTGTATTGCAGTGTGATGGCAAGCCCCTATCCACAAAGCTCATGAAATGAGAACAGAAACTTGCTTAACGATGAATCTCAACCTGCTTCCTCATAGATCTCACTTTGATCTCGTCACATTCGTTTGGAAGAAGCTCAAAAAAAAGCCTCCCACGTCTCGTAAAAATGATCCAGCCTTTGTTCCGCACTTCACAAGTGGCCGAATCACTGAACCAGCAGACCCTATCAGCAGGAAATGACCGCCCCACCGACGCCAGTCTGCTGAGCGGCACGACAAAGCAGAGCTGAGAGGGGTTTTTTTCTTTCCCTCTTCCCCTCAACAATGCAAATCTGTCAAATGGATAAGTGCAGTTACATAATACCGGGTTAATGGCTAAAGGAGTCTTTCAGAACAACGGGCAGAAAACGGGGGTTGAAAGCAATAGCGGCAGAGTGGCCCGTCTTTCCTTTTCTGGCGCTGAAAAGGAAACTTCGTTTCCGACTCCCTACGAACTTCTGCACGTCTTCTCTGAATCGAGAGAAATGGACATCTTTTCTGACGCCCTCCCACAGAGCCGTCACTTCACTTGCGTCTGTGCGGTGGTCTTCTTTATCCTGAGAGCTTAAACCTTGTCTACAAGTTTGTCACCACTGTTCCCGTGGATCAGCTGAGGGTCTCGCAGTGTTTGAAGCTGGAGAACGGGAGCTCCACATAGAGGAATCCCCTCATGTGTAGTGAGAGGGACTACTTTCTTCCCCCTGTCTGATCATACATAGACAGAAATGCTAAGTAAGGAAGCAACTGTTTTGCAGGCAACCCAGTCGGTTTCGACCCCTCCCTCATTGAGGAGGAGCCATCTGTTGTGGTTTCTCTTTTCTTCTGTGTTTTAAGCCACCTTGCTCACGATCAGCTGTCTCCTCCTCTGTTCCACAGATACTTCCTCATCTACTAATCGTCCATCAAGTCTAACAGGTGTTGCTGAGAACCTCAACCTCCCCCCCTCTTCACGTTCATGAAAGAGTGAAGCCTCTAGTGTAGTAGATCAGTGCCTATCGTGTTCATTGGGTATTGGTGTGGCATCTCGTTAAGGCTGGGGTGACACGTCAACGGAATCAATTACGAAATTGCATCGATTTGCCCAACGTGCATTGATGCGTCGCAAAGATGGCTACGCCGACTGAAAACATGGATTTATCCCCCCCACAAAAAAATTGCCCGTGTTCATCTAAAGTGTGGGAGTATTTTGCTAACCGTTTCTTAATCGTCCACGTTTCTCGATACCACAGGATATTTAAAACACACAAACACTTGCTGAAACTTCACTCAGATCGAAGATTGAACTAGTTTTATTTAAAAAAATCAACTATATAATTTTATTTTGGACTGTAAAACTTGCTCTAGTGTTGAATTTTACGTAGTTTTATTTATTTTGTTAGACGATTAAAGAAAGTTTTGCAATATTAAAGATTTTTGTTCATTATTTTGGAGAAATATTTAAATTCCTAACACTCTTATCTAAAAAGTAATATAAAATAGTTGTTAGATTAATCAGTTAATCGTGTATGATGTTTTACAGTGGTGCTGAGACCCATTTTTGAAGGGAGTGTGAAACCTGGCCAACTAAAGCTGCTAACCTTTTTCGTTTGTTACATTAATCAGCCAGAGTGTTAAAACCACCTGCTAATGTTGTGTAGGTCCTCTTTGTGCCACCACAATGACAGACTTCTCAAGGCATGGACTCCACAGGGCATAGCCAGTATGTACTTTCACCAGTGTGTGCATCAGTAGCTTTTCTGGTGGATTGAACCAGACTGACTAGCCTTTGCTTTAGCCTTTGCTTTAGCCTTACCAGGCATTCACACTAGCAGAGGACGACGTGACGAAGCGGCCGATGCTCTATTATTATTTTAAATGAGTGATGTGGAGATATCCAATGAGAACTGAGCGTGGTGCTGCAGGCTTATTTGCCCCTAGATCTTTGTATATAGATCTACTCATGGTGGAGTAGGAATAAAGAGTGCTGGGATCAGTCATCTTCCAACCGCAGGTCCCGGCCATGCTCGGTCCAACCAGCAACTGTGATTTTGCCGCAGATAGGCCGCAGCAACCATCAGTAACGAGCGCAGCTGTCTTCTCAGACTGACGGCGCAGACAGTGAAGCACTAGGCATGGATGAGGTTTAGATATAAACGTGTTCCCTCCAGGATTATCATCTGGCTTGTGGTAAAATGGCAACTACAGCCAGTAGAGATCAGCATACTGCCTTGGTGTCGCCAGGTGTCCTTCCTTGGGGCACTTTTGATAGTTACCAACCACTTCATATTCAGGAACACCCCACAATACCTGCTGTTTTGGTGATACCCTTGATGCCCTGATTCTTACTATTGCCAAACGTTGCTGTCTATTATGTAAATCCCACCCCTTGACTTGGTGCTGTTGTAACCAGATAATCAATGATTTGATGTATTTGGTGTAGATCAGTGTGATTCATGGCTTGGGCGTGTCCAGAAATGTGTTTAAAAAAAAAAGGGGGTATAAATCATGTGATATGTCCCCGTCGTCGTCGTCGCTGTAAATAATTGATGAACGCTACTTGCGGGCCGGTCACTCTTGTACATCTGGTGCAGGTCGGGTTCTCTGCAGGATCAAGAGGTCATGCTATGGAAAAGCTAACGTGACTCTCAATCAGAGGTTAACTAAATTAACCTTTCCCCGCCCATTTGATCCTATTTTCTTTCGAAGGTTGCCTTACAGAGATCTCTAGAGCCTGTCTCTTGTTTTAGCGCCCCAGCAGTGCGAACTGACCCTTACTCCTTACTGTTTGGTGCTGTCCGGTTAACTGAAGCTCAGATGAAGTATTCAGTTTTAACATGAAGATGACCATTATAACAAAAAAAAGAAAAGAGCCCAGGTAGTTGTAGCCTTTCTGCTTTCTCACATGGAGAGAAATGCATGGTATTTCTTATTACCAGGTTATTTCCAATGGGACGCATGGAAGCACGTCTGGGGGTCCGATTAGAGGAGGGTGCTATAGCGGCGGCAGCAGCAGGGTCTGAAGTGGGACGTGGGACTCGTCAGACTGCCTTCCCTGGGTTTATTTGTCGGAAAGGCAGCTGTCCAGGAACAATAAGGCCCTTGTTTAGCATTTAAAAGCCACCGCGCCGACCATCTCATGTGAATGGATGCAAAGTGAATTTGATAGGATAAACCGGACATCGTTGTTTGTGGGTTGCATGGCTTTATTTTTTATATAATCTTTATTTTAACAGAAATAGAGAAGTCAATCTATGGTAACTATGCTCTGATTTTGATTGGATTGAGTTGGTGTTACTGGCATTGTGATTATAATGGTTTTTAAAGGTGTTTTGGTAAACAAGGTGTTTGGGTTTTGGCTGATGTATGGCTCTGAAAATGCTGGAATGGGTTAAGCTAGTTGACCATTGGTTATATAAGGTTATATAGTACGCACAGTCTTCGAGATCAGTTATGCTAAACTCAGGGCACACCAGCCCGTCGTTCTTCAGTGTTTCAATAGTGTCTTCAGCAGAAACCTCGACAGCGCTTCTTATTTAGGAACTCAACCGCCAGCGTTGTGCTTGGTAGGTTTATCCAATTGTGTAAAGTGCTGTTTACGTAAGGGATGGGTGGTGGATTTTCAGCTAAGGGAATTGCTGTAGAGTTAGTGTACCCTGGGCTTTAAAGCCCCACAATACATGGATAATAAATTCCCTAAATTACTGACCACTGTAGATTCTGCTGCTATATTATATTATATTAGATAATGAAGCAGCTTAAATATGAAAAGTTGTCTTGAAACAGATAATTGCTTTTTTAGCTCTTATCCAGCGGTCTTGCTGATAAAGACTTGGAAAATACAAAGTTTCTTGCAGTTAAGAGAAAAGGCCATGGAAGGGTCAGCGGTTTTTGGATTTGTGGTTGAGGTTAGTGTGAAAGGAGAAATGAGCTCTTACTGCCAGGCCTTTGACGGTATATTTGCTCTCTGTATTGACTCTAATAGGGTTGGTTTCCCCTTCAGTATTAGCAGGAGTATATGGTAGTGTTGGTACCTCAGTCAGAGTAGATTACTGTAGTCCCGTGTCCACCGCTGGTTTCTCAACACACTTGGGGCGGTCATAACCCATTTTCTGTCCTATCTCGTACATAACTGGCTTCTTGGGACATTTCCTGCACTGCGCTGGCGTATAATTGGGTAAAATATTAGGACCACCTTCTAGCAGAATTAAGAGGAACTATTCAGGATCACTCGGCAAGTGATGGCATGGAGAGACGCCCTGTACATAAACTGTACAGAGATCAATGGAGGAAATGATGCTGTGAAAGTTGCTTGCCAGTCACTAGGTGGTCCTGGATTTAGAGGGTGGTGAGACCACTTGAGTGTCCACTGTAAGTAAGCTTTATGACCCTTTGAAAACCTGGCTTCTCTAATGCTGATCTGGGGTTAAGTTCCACTCATGTGTTTGGTGAGAGTAGTCACACACTGATTCCAGATCAGGTCCAGACCAGTAGGAACTCTGAGGAGCTCCAGAGGGCCTCAACCCCTGGGCCTCAAGCTGCATGAGTGTTCTCTATAGGAGGAAAAGGGAGCGAGGGGGATGGGGAATGGGGAATGAAGGAGGCTCCATGAGCAGGGAGAGGGTGTGGCACTCGCACATGCCAGGACTAGGCTTTTTACTTGCTGTGAGATTCTGCTGTAATGATCCTCAGATCAGTATTCCACTATTCCTCTTTCACCACGTAAAAGCTGCAATTAGAAAACATCAGTAATATGAAGGAGCATCTGGTGTAGAAGGAGAGCCTTCAATGTGAAGTAATCTGTCAAAGACCGACTGTGGAGGTGTTGGCATAGTGGGAATTTTTTCAATTAGTGTCTGACTAGGAGGAGGAAGGACTACAGCAAGGTTAAAAAAATAATATTCAGGTTAATCGTTCCCTCCCATCATTCAGACGAATTGGTTTGGCAGTGAACTGAAGCGTTCTCCGGGTTTAACGTCCTACTGAATCGTTTCAGCAGTTTTAATAAGACATTTTCCGAGTTTAACAGCTTGCTGAATGGTTCCCGTGGTGGAATAAAGTGTTCCCTGGGTTTAATGTCCTACTGAATCGATTTGGCAGTGGACTTAAATGCTCCCCGAGTTTAGCGGGGCTACTGAATTTGCTTCGGCGGTTTTAGTAAGGCATTTCCCAGAGTTTAGCGGCCTGCTGAACTGTTTTGGCAGTTTTAGTAAGCCATTTCCCAGAGTTTAGCGGCCTGCTGAATCGTTTAGCGGCCTGCTGAATCGTTTAGCGGCCTGCTGAATCGTTTAGCGGCCTGCTGAATCGTTTAGCGGCCTGCTGAATCGTTTAGCGGCCTGCTGAATCGTTTAGCGGCCTGCTGAATCGTTTCGACGGTTTTAGTAAGCCATTTCCCAGAGTTTAGTGGCCTACTGAATCATTTCGGCGGTTTTAGTAAGCCATTTCCCAGAGTTTAGCGGCCTGCTGAATCGTTTAGCGGCCTGCTGAATCGTTTCGACGGTTTTAGTAAGCCATTTCCCAGAGTTTAGCGGCCTGCTGAACTGTTTTGGCGGCTTTAGTAAGGCATTTCCCCGAGTTTAGCCGCCTGCCGAATGATTTCAGCGGTAAAATGAATCGTTCTGGTGGTGAAATAAAGCGTTCCCTGGGTTTAACAGCCTACTGAATCAATTCGGCAGTGAAATTAAACACTCCCCGAGTTCAGCGGCCTTCTGAATCGTTTCGACGGTTTTAATAAGGCATTTCCCAAGTTTAGCCGCCTACTGAATCGTTTTGGCGGTAAAATGAATCATTCCCCGAGTTTAACAGTCTACTGAATCGTTGCGATGTTCATTTATTTCATTGAGGGAATTGAACTCAACTCATTCCCTAACATTATTAAATAAGAGAGATCTAATCTCGTCTTCGTCTAATCTATCTTATAAGAGAGGATTGTTAAATTGAGGGAGTGTTTTATGCCTATAGCTATTGATTTTCTACCATGATACTCTACACACACGAAAAAAAGTCTCAGATTTCAGGCTTTTTTTGTTACCGTCTTCTTCATCCTGTTTCTTTTTTCTTGTTTTTTCTTCATCTGGGTTTTTTTATTTCTGTCTTTCTCACACCCCCGAGGAACTGACTCCAGAGAATGAGTTGGACTCTGCTTGATTCACCCAAATCCACTTCCTGTGCCTTCCAGGCTTAGCATAGTACATCAATACGGGTTAGCATTGTTCAGCCTCTTACTTGCTTCTTATTCTCTCGTATGCAGTTTGCTGCACAGGGTACTGATTAGGGAACTAGAGGAATTCTTTGGACAATTGGCCAAAAAACATACATCCAATTTTAGCTGTTTTAATATAGCAGCTTTCACATCGATTGTGGGCAAAGAGCCCACAATCCAGGTGTCCAGGAAAGAACCCCTCAGGTGCAGAGGAAGACCTCTTGAGAGGAACCCATGCTTCTCTTGTCCACACTGGACAACACCACAGATAACCGGATTGAAGTGTTTCTATGAAGCTGAATGGAGAACCAGGGGAACAGTAAAGGCTTTGAAAGGCTGTTGAGTTTCAGCCTGCGATCACCTCCTAACCAGCAGTTTACCCTGTGGTTTGACTGTGATGCGCTGCGGTTTGAGCGTGTGGTGGGTTTCACCTGCTTAACCAAACCCCTAATCGCGGTGTCGTTTGTGTTGTGGCCTGACCTGACTGCCATTGATTCACATCTCGTAGTCGCATAACTCCATCACTGGGTGAAGTGGGCCTCAAGTGGTCCTGAGACCACTCCTTTTGACTTGAGGGTTACCTGCAAAGTGGGCTATACAGGATATTCAGCCTTTTAGTATTAAGGCTGTTTCCAAATCAGAGGGAGACTTTGTGGGGAGTAGCAGACAGCTTTTTTTCCCTCGCAGGACTTTTACCCAGCGCTATGTGCACATCTCTTAATCACATGACTTTGTGTTTTGGGTGTAACAGGACGTTCTGAAACAAGGTGTTTATTGACCCGCAGTTCTCTTATCCCACAGCCCATTCTCAGACTGTTGGGAATGTAAAGGTGCTGTTTAGAGACTCTGTGGAATTGAATGCAGCCGTCTCGTCCCTTTTCAGTGTGTGTGTGTGTGTGTGTGTGTGTGTGTGTGTGTGTGTGTGTGTTAGGTGTTAAATATTGTAGCGTCATGTTGTCTTTCGAAGGTAATCGTGTTAGGAGATAGTGGGGTGATTAGAGTGAGTCGGTAGCTGTTTATATGATGTACTTTGAACCTCCAGGAATGTGACTATTTGTTGTGTATATGTATGTATGTATGTGTGTGTGTGTGTGTGTGTGTGTGTGTGTGTGTGTGTGTATATATGTATATATATATACACACACGATATCACATTATTTCGTCACGTAGACAAAATGCTACTTAAACTCTCCCATACTAAGTATTGTATTTTTTACTCAAAATATGCTGCACTCCACTCAGTTAACTAAGACTAATTACACTCTTCGTAATGAAACGTGCAGGTAATCCGTGGTGTTTAAGCACTGATGATATTCACAGTACCCTCATAAAAGCATATTGTGTACCACGACGACAAAATTTAATGCAGTACAATATTGTCATAGTGCCCTGCCTATTGCAATGTCCTGTAAGGCAGTTATTTGTATTTTTATTTATGTATTTGCTGCTTAAAACAAAATGAACTGCCTATCAGAGGCAGATTATGGGCTTAATATTTTATTTTATTCCAATTTTGAAGTACATTAATAATGTAATAATTGTGACATGTTGACTCCTTGACTTTGACTGGTAAGTTCTGGGGAAATCAGGTAAAATTCCTGTAATTCTATTTTTTAAATGTAGTATTTATTATTATTATGATGATGATTATGATGATTTTTATTTATTTATTATTTAATATCGCAATTTGTTGCAGAAACAAATTGCAATGTTGTTTTTTCCAAGATCAGGCAGCCCTAATTTGTACTTCATGCAGCAATACAGCAATATATAGTCACTTAATCTTTTTGCTGTTCTCACTTTTTTGTCAGTGTTGCTCTTTACATTTTGTCAATATTTCATGACTAATCAATAGAAATTCTCCCAATTGGCTCCAAAAATCATCTCACATCAACTTCCATTGAAATGAAGGTTAGTTCCTTCTCTTGTAAAGTTGCCATTTTGGAGATACCAGCTTTTCCTGTGACCAGTTTTATTGTAGAGCTACTCTACAAATAAGTGGATTTATCTAAGTGGATTTATCTGTAGTTCTGCACGGGTTCTGCTGTCTAACTCCATACTAAGGGTGTCCCAATTAGTTTCAGTAGGTTTGGGCTGTTCCAGGCAGTTTTGTGGGTCTGGTATCTCATTAGTTAGTTAAGCCTGGTTAGATTTTTAACGCCCTCTGTCAGACTGTGAAGAACCTCGAAGGTTCTCTAGACTGGAGAAGCAACTTTATTTTTAGGAGTGTAGCAGCCTTGATCCCAGTGGTTCTGTAAGTCTGCAGTATGAAGTAGTAAAAACCGTGAGGTCGTCTGATGCCACGAATAACATCACGGCTGAAGATCTGTGACCAGATCAAAGCTGTGATGTAATTGGGAATAACACATGAGCTCATTGGCTGTGAGCGGTTCTGTACGGGAAGAGAAGCCAACCCATTTTTCCAGCCTGAAATATTCATCTCCTGAATCTCCGTCCACCCCAGATTAGACAGACTTCACCCATGGGTGCAGGACCTTGTCTTTAGAGTAGAAGTTGTGTGTGCAGACAGCAGGCAGTGAGGGCGTGTCTGTGCTTTCCGTGCTGACCCCCGTTTAATCGCACAGGTTCTTTACCCCGGATCGTTAAATGGACATGAAAGGGGTAGCTGCTGTTATTCATGTGTTTTTCCTGCTTTTAGAGTTTTATAGCGAGTGTGTTTGTTCACCGTTTGAACTCTGCTTCTAAGTACTGTGTTGTTGGTTTTGTATTTTGTGAAACCTCTCAGCCTGTTTATCTTGGGGTGGTTTTCTTTTTCCAGATGCCAAAGTGAAATTTACCGTCTACAGTTCTGAGCTCAACCTTGCGTCATAGTGGAGTTATCATTAACCCAAACTATTACGAAAAAGAAAAGTGCTCACTAACTGCCATAAACACACCCCAAAACAATCAAAATTATTTTTTTTTTTTTGAGGGGGGGGGGGGGGGTATTTGTAGTAGAAAGGGGCGATATGGTCAAAATATTCTCACGATACACGATATTGCAGCAAAAAAGCATCGGTAGTGACAGATTTTAAAAAACTGACCATCCAAACACACTCTCTAAATACAGTTTATTTAAAATGTGCTGCCCTTCATCCAATTAAACCAGTCTAGTTGAGTTGTAATAATCTTCTTTAAGCACTGGCCTTCTCCTCGACATGCTTAGAAAAGCGTATTATTAATCACAATAACAAATTAATCACGATACGATACAATATTGCCTCATTGGCCAGCTGTAACCTGTACAGTGTGTGAGGATTGAGTTATAAGTGAACCCATTCTTTGCCTTAACCTGTCTTTTGCCTTTACTGCAATGATATGTAGCTTTATTACCTTAAAATATCAGTGGCGCATCACAGTAAATGTGAAGCTGTTCTGTAATAAGGGGGAAATGCAGTCTCTGTCTAGTCCAGGCTCATGCCACTAACTGCACTATGGAGCTCTGGTGAAGCGAGCATGATGATGACTACGCTTGCGAGAACTGCGTAACGCTGCACAACCCGGTCACATCAGTCCACATGCTTCTTTACCTTTCAGTGAGTGACCGTTCTGGATCTCTCTGCTCAAAGCAAGAATTGTCTTCACTGCAGCGAACTACTTGCCCCACCTGTAGGGGAAACCCAAGAGTGTCCATTATTATTACTTATTACTAATGCTAACTGGTTTTTGAGCGTGTAGTGTGTAAGATGGGTTATAGAGGACTATCAAAGATGAGTATACTCAAATATCCACCTGCTTACAATTGACTGTTGGCTTAAGGTGACGATGGGCACTATTATCCCACAATGCAATGCAGTTCAATATTCAAGATGCATTAATATTTTGTGTACTAACCTGCCAAACCCGCATTAGTGTGTGGTCTATACCTTTAGAGTATTAAGAGACCTCCCTGGCAGTTATTTGTCCTTATAAAATTTCACTATTATTTTTGTTATTTTATTTGTTATTTATTAAAAAAGCCTGAAACTATAAAACTCTAAAACTGTGGGAAAATGAAAACGGACTTTCTATAGAGGCTGTTTCTGTTCTGCTGCAGTGTTTGATCTCGGGGAGCAGGTAAGCCGCACTCTGTTCGTGTTGTTTTAAAGAGAAACAGCTTAATCAGATCTGTTGATTGACGGCTGCATTTCGGTCCGTCAGTTTTCAGTTTGAGGAACTGCAGGATGCTCTACTGTGTCACTCTGAAAGAACTGACTCCTTTGAATCCCGCGGCACCGAACCCTTGTTTCACGTGGAGCTACCAAAGCACTTCAACAGCGAACTGATACGGCCGTCAGCGATCACGGAGTTCGTTCTTCCCTCGGGGCTTTGCTCCAGGGAGTTTCCTTACCCTACAGTATCTACTGACTGTGCTCTGGGACAGGTGGGTGTAGGTGGGGTAGGTAAGTGGTTAGGAAGGTGCTTCAAACAAAAACATCTAACCAAATAAATCCTGTGGGTTTTGGCAGCTTTGGGATGTAAGATTTTCTGCTTCAGCAGCAGATTCAGGGCAGATGTGGCTTTAAGGTGAAAGTGGGTTTGGCAGTAGAAGGTCGCTGGTTTCAGTTCCCAGGACCGGCAGTCATGGCTGAGGTGCGCTTAAACCAGACACCTAACCCACATTAGCTCCAGTGTTGGCTTGTCACCGCTCCAGGTGTGTTTTTACGTGTGTGTGTGTGTGTGTGTGTGTGTGTGTGTGTGTTCGTAAAAGCAGAGGTTGACTGTTCAGTGGCAGTAAAATGTGCAAAATCTTGGACTTATCTTCAAGGGAAGCTTGCACAACAGGACACTATATATATAAAAATATATATATATAAAATAAATAAAAAATATATATATATACATACATACATACACAGACTGCGATGGCTAGACCACTGGGTCAGACAGGTCTTGTGGGTTGTGCCTGGTATGCAGTGGTCAGCACTTACCGAACATGCTTGAAAGGGACCCACCTGTGATACAGCAACAGGGCACCTTACAGGATCTGCTGCTAGCGTCTTGGAGTTGTATACCTCTCCAATGATCAGATCTGTTGTGGTGGTAATATTAGTATAGGTGCAAGATATATGTGCAAGAGTCTTGTTGGATAGTTAGCTGCAGCCCTTTGGTCCGTCTGAAAACTATTATCGGAGCATTGTGAAAAAACATTGAGTACAACTGGAAGGAATGCACAAACAGCATCATTAGATGTACTGCGAAGGAAGTGGTTTGCTCTCAGTGGAGAAAGCTCTGCTGCAGCTAACCGACTGTTCAGCGTGTATCTGTGACGTTTCTGTTGTATTACTTTATTACAGCCGGATATTGTAAAGGTTCCCTTTCATTTAAAAACAGAGTATCCCTCCAGTGTAGGTTGAAGTGTTTGTATGGAAGCCCATTATAAATGCACCAGTTCACTCCTGGGCCAGTCGCTTTCTGGGAGGGGTTCCTGCTGAGAGACTGGCAGCGCTGCAAATTCTCTTCTAGCTCTCGTCACACCACAACGCTGCAGATTTGGCGGAGACACAGGGAGGACTAGAGCAGGCCTGCTTACCACGTCACCCTGTTTGAGCTGTAGTTTTGTCAGTGTCAGTAGTTGAACCCTTAAGGGTTAAAGGTCTTGTGGTAGGCAGGCTTAAACCCCTCAGGGCCAGTTCTGAGGCCTAATGCTGTTTTAAAATGTGAGCTGCACTCAAAGCTCTGCTGCTGGATGGAGATGGAGAAAAGCTGCAGGCAGGTGGTTCTCCAGGCTTGGTGGTGGGGTGAGAGGATTTGTATGGAGTCTATGGCCTGTTTGTGGTTTTGGTGGGGTGGTGCTCTTCCAACTCTAATGCAGATTGAGTTGCAATGATATTCAGTTTTTTGTTTGTTTTTTAAATGAATTAATCAAGTTTATTTATTTATTTATTTATTTGTGTGCAGT